>NC_056729.1:374047548-374150048 GCF_019279795.1 Protopterus annectens | reverse complement strand
GCAGGCAGGGTATAAACTATAGCAACTGTTTACTACATTTATAGCAAGCAGTTTGCTGCTAAAGTTTAAAAGAAGAAATTATTGTTTTTTTTTGTTTGCTGTTTTATTTTTAATAAAATGTATTGAAGAAGGGTCTGGGGAGGGGCACAGAAATGGGACTTGAATGACTGTGGCAATGGGGGTGTTGTGTATCTGGACTCCTGGTTGGTGTGAACACAGAGGGAAAGTTCATGTTTTTTAATGCTGTTTACTTGAAGATCGCCAGGGGGTTGTTACGTGTGCAGAGCAGAAGTCTTTTTTTTGCTTTTCACTTGAGCTTAGGGGGTGGGGTGATAGTTCATGGGACTGGCACAGGGCACTGATTGAGCCAGCAATGTTCTGCAGGAGTCAAATCAAGTCTTGTTTCTAATATCACAGCAATATCACAAGGAAAGTCTGGTCTATAATTTTAATGTTATTTAATATTAAATTATTTCTTTAAGTGGAGTATCATAGTTTAACATAATAATATAAAACATTTTCAGAGTTGTTAGTTTAATCTTGATGAGTGGATGGGAGATCGTAGGTTTACCCCGGGTATCACTTCTGTGTCACTGTTAGATAGAGGCACAGTATACTAACCTCGAAAAAGGGCATAGCAAAATAAATTTAAAATGGGTGGCGAAAGCCAAACACATCCTGGCTAGGCTTATAAATGCCCTAGGGCAGATAGCCTAGTATGAACCTATGAACCTATGATATTGATAGATGCTGATATAGCTCATGAACATGCAATATGTGGAAGGTGCTAAAGAAATTTTTTTTAAACAGAAAAGGCAGATATTTTCACAAGATGAATCTAGATGATACAGAAATATTTTCACAAGATGAATGTAGATGATATGGAAATGCTAATGAGACAATGAATGCACTCACTAAAGCATATAAAGGGTGAATAATGACTTTAGGTAAAAAGGTTATCTCTGTCTTATAATAATGTAATTTAAAACACACAAATGTTAAGCAAAACAAATGCTTCGTCACCACAATGTTTTACCATCAACACCTGGTTGATGGCTTTAATGAGTTCATCAATAACAGTAATAATATCTTATGAAGGCTTAATCAAATGTAAATTCATACTCAGAGGAATCCAGTTGTTTAGGCCTTACAGAAATAACGCTGCTGTTGCTCTGTAATTTTCCAATCTAATGATGCATAGTTTCCTACAGAGAATATTGCAAAACAGTAAACTAATCATTGTCAGATACTCTGAATCTTTCCATGGATTCAGTAATATCAACCTATCATATCTGAATGGAATTACACCTGTAATGTTTTGTTATAGACTACAGACAGTAACACAGCTGTGGTGGATTCCTGTATTTTAACTGGTGGTGCAAAAATCTCTGTAGAATAATGCATCTCTGACTTATATATTTTATTTACTGAGAAAGTATGAATGGCTTAAATGCCTGTATTCAGTGGATCCCCAAGGAAAAATGCACATAAATAATTACAAATAAAAATAAGTAGTGATTGCAAATATTAAAAAATGGACAATTATAATATAAAAATGGTCTATGATTACACACAAATAGCACACATTCTTTACAAGTGAACTTTGAACATTACAAAAGGATGTGACACTACACATTCTAAAAAAGAATGTATCAGTACACAGATTGTTTTTCCTGGTCCCCTTCAATAAACACATCACACCGCGTGACATTTGATAACCTTTATTAAACTTCCATAAACATAACTGATAACCAATAGTTATTAATTTCAACCAAAAACATGACTCAGGTGATAATAACATCCATGAAAGAAAACATAAAATAAATAACCACAAGAGCAGCGTAACCACTCACCCTCGGAATAAGCAGTGTCCCCCATTTGCTCACTTATCCTTGCACTTACAAGGCAGCATTACACTGCTCACCTTCAGTTTATTGAATTACACCTCCAACCAAATAAGCATCTCTGCTTCCTTATTTACTTACCAAACTGCACAACTGCTCACTTTCCTTCTCAACTTATTGAATTGAACATCCAACACTAGAGAGGGAACAGAAGAGGGCAAGCCTTCCCCTCTTCTCCATCCACCAGCCTGACCAGGCTGCTCCCCCCCCAACTGACAAAACTTCCCACAACCTGACCACCACTAAAGGCATAAAGCCAAACATTATTCAGTGTACCCAGTCTTGCTTAACCAAATTCTACCAAGCCATCACCTCTCAAATCAACTCACCTAACTAACAAAATTCTTCAGTTACCTAAACAGCTAAAAGCAAACCACTGATCCCACTTCTATGCTAAAGTAATGACCATAAACTCAAAACCTAGCATACCCATGCTAAGCTACCCAACTACCATACCATACAAAGATCATAATGACTCTCGGGTCATTACCAGACAACTAGACAACCAAACACTTGGCCCACTGCTGCCTGAAAGCAGGCCAATGCAATTGCATACCCTCATGTCAGATTGCAGCCCCTTTTTACTGCCCAATGAATGTAATAACCACATGAAATCTCTTTTCAAATTCAATTTAATAGCAATCTTGCCATTACACCAGCCAAAGACACTTAAACCACCATCATGGCCTTTAGCAGTACAACCCCAAAAGCAACAGAAACAATAAACCAAGCCAGGAAAAACTAACCAAATACAATGCACCACCAAAACATGGACATGCCCAATGTCACCAGATCAAACAAGGTCAGTGACATGCCATTACCGTCCAGCATGTAGTAAATTAACCCAACCCTGTCTCCCCTGAAACTGCAGTAACTCAAAGCTAAATCCTCCTACACAACACTCCCCACCTAGCTCACCAGCCTAAACCAACTTACTCAATTCAACCCGTTAATCCCCTACCCTTGATGGCTGAAGCACTACCCGACCCATTCCAAGGAAGGACCCATCACCCAGTAATACAGTGTGAAATTCAATCCTGATGCTCCCCGCACAAGATCAAATAAAAAGAAGACATTACCTTGTGGCTACATTGAAGGAAACCCAACAAACAAACTCCATCTGCAGCTGCACTGCTGGAGACCTCCATTCATACTGCTCCATCAGCCCAGACATTCCTCAGTCTCCACTCTTGCCTGTCAAGTCCACATTCCTTCAGCCCACCAAGAAATGCCCACTCTGCATGTCTCCATCTGTGACCTCAGTGTGCTCTGTAAAAAGAAAGAGTAACTATTCCACAAATGCATAACCCAACTTCTTAATGACATTATGCACCACCAAGGGTATATCTCTTTCATCAACTGCATAAAATGCACCCACTACCGAATGCGACACCAGTGAAACCTAAAATGTTTTAACAAAGTTCCCCATAAGATTTCTTCCCACCTCACATATTAACGATACAACTGATACCCATGTGACATAACAAATCATTGCATTAAAAAGCCTATTCTACAAATACAATCATCACTCTTTAACCAACCTATGAATTTTATCAACCAAATTGTTAACAATAGTTAGGGCAAAGAAAATTAAAAGTGTCTAAAGTCATGCTAATACAGCTGATTACAAAACCAGAGGTGCAAATTCCCACCCACGGTTCCACCTATGTTCCTTTTGGACAAGGCAACATCCACCCATGTCCTTATTAAATAAAAGCAACATGCACTGCACTCTAGGTTAAGGAAAATTACTTACCTGAACCTGGCTAGTTTACTGAAAACCCTAGAGCTATTAGCCTAGTAACCACCCCTGATCCTGAAATTGGTGCCACTCCTCCCCACCAGTAAGAACCCAATACTCCTCTTAAACAATATCAAACCCTGCTATAACTTGACCCCCAACCTACCTTATTCTCTCTTGGCCCTACACTATACAATTGTACCACCTTGAAATGCCTTATTGAGTACAAAAGAAAGTAATGTTTGTTACCGTACTGTTTACCACACATCAACCCAGCCTCCACCAGCAGAATACCTTACCTTCCAAGTAAAAGTGCATAATAACCATAACTAAAATGTTGGTAGATAACCGACTTTAAATAGCTCTAGAACCATTAACCTAGTAACTTCCTATGCCTGTGATTGCTGCATGTCCCCCCCCCTCTTGAGAGAAGCCCCAGAACCCCATAACAGCCCAACATAATCCCTCATCCCTTTGTGACCCAATACCCAAACCACACCAAATCCAACATGCCTTAATGAACAGCGAATAAAACAAGCAACCGGAACATCCAGCCCATTGGAATCAATTACCATTAACAACTTCCTGCAGGCCAGTGACTGTTGCTTACTTTGTGCTCCTCCACTTGGCTCCTGTGTGCACCATTCTACCAATGGAGACAGCCTCTAGGAGTGCCTGCCCAGCCCCTTCATCTTCGTACCCACTTCCTTCAGATCACCGAGTGATGTTCACTCTGCTCTTCCCCACTTGTAAAAGAAAATTGTAAATTCTCAGCACACACATATCCAAGTTCCTGAAACCAGCCTAAGTGCCAATGGGGCAACCCTGTTCCTCAACTGCACAGCCACTACAGTAGCCCACAAACCTCATCCCCAAAAGAATGCCATCTTAGTGGCTTCACCCCAATGCTGCTTGTACTGAAAACATCTGTAACTCTACACTGTTATAATACACCTACAAACTTAGCATTTGGCAATGACCTGGTCAGACCTACCAAAGATCATATAGGTATTCACCTCCCTGGCAAAATTCACCCAACAGACCATCAGAAGTCAATGAAATAAAATTAGCCAGGACTGCCGGTGGCAAATAATGAACTCAACAATAATAATGCCATGCATAGGTACCACACTTACACCATTGCCCCGTACTTGGCTATGCATTTCCAGGCAACAATTAAACACTGTGTTCGAATTACCTGTACCTTATCTCTTAATAAATTCAACCTCAGATCCTCCCACTCTGTTGGCAGCAAGTATAACTCTTATGAGAACCTCAAAGCACACACTTGTAAGTAGACCTGTTCATATAAGCTGCTGACAGAATACATGTATGACACTAAAGCAGCTGATATAAAATGCACTGGAGACATGAGTCACGCCTACTGTTTCAGCTGGTATTACTGTGATCCAGCATTGTTCTACCTGGTGGTCAAGGCGTTGTAGTATGTTGCACCATGGAATCTATGTCGTATTGATTGTCAGTATAAGAGTTTAAACTTCTGCTTCGCATTTTGTCTTATGATGTTAAATAGAACAGACAGGATTTGTTATTAATTATCTGTTATTGGCCTTTCAATTACTGCCTGCCATGTTTGCGTTTATAAATACTCATATAAAGCATGCCGCCCTACCAAATAATTGCTGCTAAGAAAGCTTGTCCATATAAGTACATTATGTACTTAATCAGAAAAATTAACTCACCGCAAAATAGAAATGCATTTTACCCTACTGCACTGGAAATGATATAGCATAACAGCAGAATGATGCTGGATTATCATTTATTCATGTGTTCCTGATAGACGCTCCTCTGCAAGGAGGCAGGAAGTGTACCCTCCCCCTATGACTGTCTGTTTCCAAAATAGGGACAGATTTCAATATTGCTCTAATAAACCTCAAAAGTTGCCAGAATAACAGGATTGGTGTTAACACACATTTTCTGAAAGAACTGGTCTGAAACCCAAGTACATGTCATCATTTAGTGATTTAAATCCTCAGTAATTTGCCAGAAAAACTACAAATTTATGAGGAACAGACCCAAAATATGATGCAAAATCTGTACATTTGAAAGGCATGCAAGTGTGTTTTTTTTTTTTTTTTTTTGAAGAACAAAAAGTCCGGACAGCTCAGTTCCCACCTCCTCCCCTCGTGGCCCGTGAAAACACATTCCAAGTAGACAACCTGAATGTGGTCTGATGCACCAACCACACGTCTCCCTCCTAGAATACTGCTCCTCTATGGCATGGCTGAAAGCAGACAGAAACGTTACTGAATAATCTCTCCCAACCTCGTATGAAAGAACCCGAAGAAGCCCATTTAAAATTAGGACCAAAGCTCAAAATAAAATCAGGTTTTTTTTTTTTTTTTTTTTTTTTTTTTTTAAAGTAGCATGCTTTTCTATTCAAAATGTTAGTCAATTCTGACAACGGACCACATGGGGGCAATAATCCAGACAATCTGCACCCCCCTCTTTCGCACTTCACGAACAGAAAATCCTCATAGGTTAGTAGGGCATAACACAAAACCTATGAAAATAATCCCTAAATATTGTAAACCTTAAATACCTACTTAGGACAGCAATAATTTCCATGAGCACAGTACATCACACTTATGAATCATCACTCACTGAAAGGAAATGCGCATTGCAAGGTCTGAACCAATGCATACCACAGCCAGAGTAACAAACAATACATTACAGAGATGTGCCACTGAACTTCAAAAAACATTCACACCAGCAAGAAACCTTGCATTAATAGTCTTCAAACCCATGAAAACCCACTGTAAGGATTGTAACCATCCTACCTTGACCATTACAACCCTCGACAATTGTAGTTCACCCTGATTAAATCCAGGAAACCAATATGAGGCTAAATTCTTTGTAGGGAATCCCGAGAAGAGAAAGAGCAAGGCACCAACTGTTAGCTCCACAGTGCTCATGCACAGTTAACTGATTCACTCAAAGCCTGCAAAAAGCCGTTATTGGACCCAGCTGAGGAAAATACCTCAGAACGTGGCACAACATTATGGCCTTAATGAAGCATGATATCTCCAGCTACAGCTCCCTCTTGCAACACTCAATCACCCGCTACAAACTTAACCACCATTCTTACAAAGCACAACTAACAGAAAATGGAAAAGTTACTAATAAAGTCCAACTCAGAAGATCCCACAGCATGGTGTAATTATTCCTGCATTACTTTAAAAGTTAACAACTTCCTCCCTCTTGCAGCTCGCAAAATGGCCATCACAGCTCCCTTCAACCCCCAAACCACTACTGAGAGAAGCCAAGACTAATAAACTTTTTTTTTTTTTTTTTTTTTTTTTTACAAATATAACCACAGCCGTAATGATGTACTCATCTCCCCACCTTACAACAACCCAGGAGGCAGCAGCTACAGGGCAGATGAGACAGACAGCTCTAGTCCTCCAAAACCCAAAACTGCACTGAATACTTGCTCTCCATCAAGCTGAAGCCAAAGTAATGAAAGTACTTTTACACTTGGATTCAAAGCGTTCTCAGTGTTCTCGTATGTACAACTCTCTGGCAACTTTATCATAAAGAGCTGAGTCCTTACATTCAAATTGCTACCCCTTCTTTGAAAAGGACACAAATCCTTATATTAAGACACTAACATGTCAGAAAAGCAGCCACCCAGCACATGAACCTTCACCCACCCCTCTACACCCATCAATACCTACCCCCCATCCCCATCCATGGTTAAAAAAAAAAAAAAATGCACTTTCCTTTATAAATCAAAACACAAAGTACCCTGACCAATAATCCAATCACTACCCCATTCCTTCAAGGCCTACCTGCACTGTGGCATACCCACAGGTCATCTCAGATGTAGCAATTGCCTTAGCAAGTTCACGCCAAAAATGTGACTCATACCCCAGTTACACTTGCCTAAAACCCTTTAAGCCCCTCCCTACCATTTAAGCCCCTCCCTACCCTTATCTCATTTCCTCCCAATCATCCCTCCATCCCATTTAACCCAATCCTCCTCTTATGCTCTTAATTCCTGCTACTCTATTTATCTAGCCCCACTTGAAGATGTTCCAGGGCAAAATAGTCTGTTCCAAACCTCAGTTACAATAAAAATGAGTTGGCAGTGTCAGCCATTTGTGTAGCTGCACAATACATATATAATATGTAGTAATTGTCATAGTGAAATATGAAGATAGTCAAATTACAAAAGAGAAATGAAGGAAATGTGAATTAATTTTTATTGAAAAATGTCACATTGCAGCATATGCATGCAAGGCAAGAGACCCTGATGTGAGTGGATGAAAAAGCAGGAGAGAAGGAAAGGCAGATCAAGAAAATAGGTTGTTGCATTAATTTACTGGTAACTGAGATAAATTAGAGGTGAAGAGGAGTGAGTTTTAACATGGGATTGTTTAGGAGAGCGCATGGGAAGCTATACAGGATGGTATCCATGTTTTCCAAAGAAACATATAATAGAGCACTGGAGATGATAGGGAGGATAGAGGTGTCATGGACAATTAGGATAAGAGGAGGAGGGAAAGTTGGTTTGTTAGGATGGCTCTAGGAACAGGTTTAATTAATGCCATTATTAACCTAGATGAGTTATAGAAGTGAACATCTAAAGTAATGTTTTCAGGTGCAGACCATGGAGCTATGCAGACTGACAGTTTAGCAAACTTAAAACATATTTATGCATCAACATTTACATGACACTAACAACCCACCTTTCACTGTTTTTTACAATAACTCATTATTACACTAACTGAAGAGAGTTACTTTTATTTATTACTGGAATCAAAGATAAATGTCATACTAATGTCGGTGACCAGATGGGCTCCTAGTTAAATAATAATAAGATGGTTGGCATTGCAAATTTAAATCTAAAATAATGCTTTTCATTAAATAACTAATGCAATGCTTCCTAGCTTTGTGGTAGAGAGGAATGATGTGTCTTGGGTGGCCAAGGTTTTATTAGAAGATCCTGCATTGTGGTAGCCAGGTAGGTAGGGGGACTAGTGAAGAGACTGGACCTGACCTGCTCACCTCTCCTGGGAGGAGGAGGAGGTATGCATACACTTTTAAAAACACAGGGCAGTATGATCTCCCTGAAGTAGAGCTGAGAGAGACCACTTCCTGTGCCTTGGGGGGGGGGGGGACTGTTTCAAGTGGAATGCCTTTTGTGGAAGTGAGGGAATTACTCAGTGAAAATTGGATGCAAAGCTGCTTTGTGGGGAATGCTTTTTGTGGAATTGAGGGAACTCATCAGTGGACATTGGATGTAAGGTTGCTTCGAGGGGACTGCCTTTAGTGGAACTGAGTGGACTCCTATGTGGACAGCACATTGCACATTACCTCCCCAGTATTATGTTGTGTGAGTACAGGATTAGGGCTATAAAGAAAACTAAAAAACCCTCACACCAGCTTCGATGGCTGTCTGGATGACAGCTCATATTGGTCAGTTTTCTCTGGGTGATAGGAACGAATGGGCTGATCGACTAAGAAGGAGTTTTGCAAAAAAAAAAAAAAAAAAGAATGCAAAGCTTATGTCGCTAGTGTATATTAGAAAATATATGCAGGAAATGATAAGTTAATAGTTAACACAATGCCTAAGGCTAAGGGCAGATTTACAGTGATAGAAGAAAAGGCAGGAATAACATATTGAAGAAAAGACAAAATAGCTGGCCAGGCAGAGATGTAAAAGCAAGCCAAAACTTTAATAAAACTTTCTACAAACTGATTAAAACAAATAAAATAACAGGATAAGTGCTTTCATACACACAGGTACTTCTTCAGATGCATATAAAACTCCGTACACAATACATTTATATAGCGTAGTGTTTAAGGTCACGTGATCTCAACAATGGCTTAATGGGAATAACTCCATTCAACCCCTTGCCTTCCTTGGCCCTAAGCAGATGCATCCATTTTATCTCTACACATTCTGTCTTAGTCCTTACATCACCACCTCTTAACCCTGGTGTATAGATTTCCAACATTAAAAATTTAAACCAGTGTTCACACCCTGCTGACATAACATGCTTGGACAAAGCATTCTTCACATCTTGCTTGGTGATACCATAATCCTATCTCTCAGACAGCGGTTGGTCTTCCCAACATAAAAACTTTGACAAATTACACATAATGCACAGTATACTATGTTTTGGCTGCTGCAGTCAGCATAGAAATTTATACTGAACACCTGTCCTGTGTCCGGATGTACAAACTGGTCATCTGTATCAACATATCTGCATGCACTGCAGTGGTGACAAGGAAACGTGCCTTTCCTCTGACTCAGAATACTCCTCTGATTATCAGACAGAAAGGGGTCTGATGAGCATCGGCATTAGGCACCTTAACACGGCATTCAATTCATCCCGCAGCACCAGTTCTGCTTACCAAAAATGGCCCACTGGGTACTCGCATTCCACGCCCAGCTCTAAGCCAGTGAGTTGGGCTTCTTACCCATTTAAAGTTTGAGAATAGGTTGAGATTGTTTCAGCCCCAAGACCTCTAATCATTCGCTTTACCAGATAAAACTGCATCCGCCGAGTGCCAGCTATCCTGAGGGAAACTTCGGAGGGAACCAGCTACTATATGGTTCGATTAGTCTTTCACCGCTATACCCAGGTCGGACAACCGATTTGCATATCAGGACCACTATGGACCTCCACCAGAGTTTCCTCTGGCTTCACCCTGCCCAGGCATAGTTCACCATCTTTTGGGTCCCACCAGGTGTGCTCACGCTCCACCTCCCCGACGGAACGGGTGAGATGCGATGGGGGGATCCCGCCTCATCTGGTACACACTGGCCCTCACTTTCATTGTGATGTGGGATCTCCTGCCCACCCTTGGACTCATGCACCTATTAATTTTTAGTGTTGGAAATCTACACACCAGGGTTAAGAGGTGGTGATGTAAGGACTAAGACAGAATGTGTAGAGATAAAATGAATGCATCTGCTTAGGGCCAATGAAGGCAAGGGGTTGAATGGCGTTATTCCCATTAAGCCATTGTTGAGATCACGTGACCTTAAACACTAAGCTATATAAATGTATTGTGTAAGGAGTGTTATATGGATCTGAAGAAGTACCTGTGTGTATGAAAGCACTTATTCTGTTATTTTATTTGTTTTAATCAGTTTTTAGAAAGTTTTATTAAAGTTTTGGCTTGCTTTCACATCTCTGCCTGGCCAGCTATTTTGTCTTTTCTACAAAGTTTCTGCTGTTTTGCTGGTTGCTCTTTCTTGCTTGCTTGTACTTATTCATACAAGAGCATGGCAGAGAGTATGATGGATGGGGAAGGTACTACCCCAACAGTCAACCAAGAGAGTATGTTTTGAACAGATTTGACCGTTTGATGGGGATGAACAGTAATCCCCTTCTTTCAATGAACATGGATGCTTCTGATGGGACTGACACAGTAGAGACTGGTAGCTATGAGCATTTTATACAGTTGTTCAGATCAATGGAGAACAATTTGTATTGTTATACAAGACTTCGGTGGCAAAGGCTACACTTTGAAGCCTGCTTACGCTTTAAAGTTATTCCCAGAGGGCTACGAGTATGTAAGATGTCCACATATGGCAACTTTCTGCCAGATCTGCTGAAAGAGTGGCAGAATTTTAATATTGAAGTCAGTGCTGGATAGATATGTTTACTCTTGAAGTACTTTACTCCAGTTGAATCAAATTTATATAAAGAGATAACGGAGAGTGTTTCAGTGCTTAATTCTACCTCAGAGTTTGTTCCTTTGAGACACAAACTTGGATGAGCTGTTCGAAGATATAATACAGTATGAGAGGTACTTGCAAGAAACAAAAAAGAAGAAACTATTTAGTGATATGTGTGATTTCAGTACAGGGCATATTTTCACTTGGTCTGATGACAGGAGTGTAACTCGCAAATCGGAGCAAGTGAGGAATGAACAGGAAGTGTGGCCGTCCAATGGAAGAAGAGCTTGGGCCGATGGAGGAGGTGCTAATGTGATTTTACAGGCACCATGTACTGTGATTCAAGAGAAGAGTGTGCTGTCTAGAAACATCGGGATATGGGCTGAAGAGCTGCCATGAGAGACTGGAGTTACTGCTGCCACATCTGTACACTTACAGGATTCGTTAAGTGAGTCTCCTGCAATTTTATGTCAGGGTGTGAGCGTTGAGAATGGAACTGCACCAGTTGCAGATGTTATAACAAGCCCTGTACACTGTAACCAGGCTAATGGAGTCACAAAGAAGGGAATGGCTTCTTAAGGCAAAACAGCCTTTTTTATTGTTACTGGCACCGGAGTTAATCAGTATGAAACAGAGGGGGAGGTCTCAGAGCAGAGAAAAGGGCTTCAGGAAGAGACAACACGGTCAGGAGCTGATAGAGACAAACCAAACTGTCCGGAACAAGGTATGGAAGGTTTAATTTTTAACCTTTCTACAGTAATTTTAACTCCAGAACAAAAAAGTGTGCTAAATAAGGGACTTAATTTCATTCCAGCTGGCAACTCTACTCTTAATGATGTGCTGACTGACTTGAAGCTATTTGTTAGGAACATTTCATTGAAGTTGCAATATGGGAATGGAGAAGGGCTTAATGTTTGCACATTTTGGAAGCCAAGTGTTTATACACCTGTTAATACACCTTTAGTTGAAGCGTTTTTTAAAATGTGTACTGATGACGTGTACAACTATTTTTCTAACCCATCTAATAGAGACATAAAGTGTAAGAGAACTAGTAATAATTTGAGTCGAGAAGAATTTTCTTCCTTATTTGATTTGGTTAAATGTAATGACATTTGCTTTCGTCCTGCTGACAAAGATGCTGGTATTGTTGTAATGAATGTGCCTAATTATTTAGATGCTATGTATTTGATGTTGAGTGACGGATGTACCTATATTAAGCTAGATGCACAGGGAGCAGCTAGACTTATTGCTAGTGACAATGAGAGGGTTGAAGGGCTCCTAATGGATGGTGTGATTGACAGAGGCCTGTATGAATACTTCATGGTTGAGAACACAGTGGTACCAAAGATCTATGGGCTTCCAAAGGTCCATAAAGATCAGCTATATCCACCTATGTGACCTAGAGTGTCTGGTAGGGGCTGGACCACAAAGCCTATGTCCATTTATGTTGAAAAGCAACTTCGTCCAGTTATAAATGAGATGGGGGGCATTTTGAGAGACACTAGAGATTTCCTTAGCAAACTGTGCAGATAGTCTACGGCAGACTTTAGAGAAGAGGTTGTGTTGGTCACACTAGACATTGCTTCGCTGTTCACCTGCATTCCCAATGATGCAGGTATTGATAATGTCAGGACTAATTTGAGTAGGAACTGCCTTTTATAGTGATAAGGTTTATTTAATCTGTACTTTGGTAGAGGTCATTTTGGAAAACAATGTGTTCATTTTTGAGAATGAACACTTCCTGCAAAAGAAAGGGGTAGCGATGGGCACTGTACGTGCCAACAGCTACGCTAGTTTGGTTCTGGCAGAATGGGAGATGGAGCATGTTTTTTCTGATAGTAGCAGTTTCAGAAGCTCAATACTCTACTATGGCCGACATGTGAATGATCTGTTTCTTGTTTGGAGTAATACAGTAGATAGCCTTTACCAGTTTGTGTGTTATCTCAATAGCACTACTAACTTCCTTCGGTTCACCCATGAATGTTCCACAGATTCCATCTCATGTTTGGATGTTTTGGTAGTTAAGACGGCAGAAGGCTTACATACCAGACAGCTTGTCAAACCATGCAAGACAAATAATACATTACATTCACGCAGTATGCACCCCAGACATGTCAAGCAGAAAATTCCTGAAAGGACAGTTCTTCAGGACAGCAAGACTTAGTACGACAGACAGTGATATGTATGATTCCTTTGACACACTCACTAATAACTTGCTAGATAGAGGGTACAGTAGTACAGAAATAGTGACGGCACAGAATGATGCAGTTATGCTGAGGGACACATGCACTAGGCCCTACTTTGATGCCAGAGTAGAGGACATTGCTTCCTCCACTTTGAACCATTCTCAACCAATACATATGAGCCTCACATATTTGAAAGACTCAGGGTGTATATGCAAAATTGTTAAGAAGCATTGGAGGATTCTGACCTCTGATGAGAAATGTAAAGGGCTGTTAGGAGAGTCACCCTCATTCTGTTTCAAGAAAGTACAGTTGTGTATACTTACCATAAATGTAGATGTTCAAGTGTATTCACTGTTGCAGCCATTACATTTGGGTAATCTGCTGGCAGGTTGCCCTCAGTCGGCCTGATTAACAAAGTCTTGGGTCCTGTGTCAGTTGCTGTCCCTTCTTCCATGACGTCAGGTCATTAGTGGTATAAAACATGCAGCCGACACCATTACATCAGTTTTTCTTGCCCCAGATGTCACACCCCAAATGTTGAGCCAAATATTTAAGTAATTAAAAACACAAAAATATACCTCCAAACAAAAGCAAATACACCAAAAAGGCTTTTAAGCATAGTAAAAGAAAGAAGAGGTATAGTAAGAGAAAAAACAGGGGGTTGGAGGGAGGGTAACCAGGACTGCAACAGTGAATACACTCGAACATCTACATTTATGGTAAGTGTACACAACTGTACTATGTTCTTTGTGTTTCACTGTTGCAGTCATTACATTTGGGTAGATTCCCAAAGCTATGGTTGGGAGGATGGATTTATACAGCATTAGAACCAGCTATAAGGCCCTGCAGGACAGCAGAGGCAAAGCCAGCTCTGGATTTAGAGATGAAAGGTAAATGGTAATGTTTGGTGAAGGTATGAACTGAGCTCCAGGTAGCAGCTTCTAGAATGTCTCTGGTAGGAACACCTCCGAGAAAGGCTGTAGAAGTAGATGCAGCCCTGGTGGAATGAGATCTGATCCCCTGGGGGATAGTTTTACCATGGTGCATATAGCAGAAACAAATACAATGGCTTATCCATTTGGAAATAGTCTGCTTTGAAATAGCCTTTCCCTCTGCCCCTGCAGCAAATGCCACCAGTAGTTGTTCAGATTTTCTTTGAGATTTTGTCCTGTTTAAGTAAAATCTAAGTTGTCTCTGTACATCCAGTGAATTCAGAATCCATTCCCCCTTGTTCTGTGGATTAGGAAAGAAAGTTGGCAAATTAATGGTCTGATTAAGAGCCACACTGGATACCACCTTAGGCATGAAGGATGGATTGGTCCTGAGAGACACCTGTCCACATGAAAAATAATGAAAGGCTCCACTGCCATAAGAGCCTGTAGTTCGGAAATCCTTCTAGCTGAAGTGACTGCTAAAAAGAAAGCTGTTTTCCAGGAGAGAATTTTTAAGTCTGCAGTAGCAGCTGGCATGAAAGGAGAGAGAATGAGTTTTTCTAATACAAAATTGAGGTCGCAGGCAGGGGTAGGAGCTCTCCGGGGTGGTCTTAAGTTTTTGGCCCCTCTGAGATACTGCTTTAGCAGAGGATGAAAGAAGAGGGGAGGTTCTGTGTTGTAATGAGCTGAAATGGCTGAGGCATGGATTTTTATGGAAGAAAAGGACAGGCCCTTGTGAAGCATCTCAGTTAAATATTGTAAAATCTGAGGAATATTGGGCACTGTTGTGCTTAACCCTTGTGATTGATTCCAGGCACAGAATCTTTTCTATTTGTCAGCATAAGATTTTCTAGTTCTAGGCCTTCTTGCCTCCAAAAATGACATCTATCACAGGTTTGCTGAGGGATGCCAAAGGTGAATTTAGGTGATTAGCCATGCTGCAAGATTCAAAGTTTGGAGCTGAATGTGCAGAATTTGGTTGCTCTGCGAAGACAGTAAGTAAGGTGTCTGAGGCAGGTGCCATGGTGGAATGTGTGACACATTACGCAGGAGTGGGTACCATTGTTGGTGAGCCAGTCTGGAGCAATCAGAATCATTTTTGGTTTGTCCTGTTTGACTTTAGTAGAACTTTGGAGAACAGAGGCAGAAGGGGAAAGGCATAGACTGATAGGGTTTTCCAGCTGAATGATAGAGCATCCACTTTCCAGGCTTTTTTGTGATGAGTTCTTGTGCAGAATTTGTCCAACTGATAGTTCTGGGGTGAGGCAAAAAGATCTATGTCTGGACTCCCCCATTTGCATACCAACATGTTGAAAATCTGTGATTCCAGTTTCCATTCATGTGGGTCAATGAGATTTCTGCTTAGTTCGTCTGCTAGAGTATTCAGCTTTCCTGGCAGGAATTGAGCTTGTAGTTGTACCTGGTAGCTCAAGGCTGTGTTCCACAATGCCATGGCTAGTCTGCAAAGGGGGTAGGAGTGTGTACTCCCCTGCTTGTTTATGTACCACATAACTGTGGTGTTGTCTGTCTTTATCATTAATTGTCCTGGATGAAGGCAGCCCTTGAAGGCTGTTAGAGCATTCTGTACAGCTAGTATCGCTTTTTGATTGATATGAAGGTGCATTTGATTTGGGATCCATTTGCCCTGAATATGCACTTCCCTGCCAGATGAGCTCCCCAAGGATAGTCTGATGCATCTGTAGTTAGGGTTTGGGTGGCAGGGGGTGGAGTGAATGGCAGTCCCTTGTTTTGGTGGCAGGCCTCTGCCCACCATAGGAACTCTAGTTGCAGGCAATGATAGGAATCATTGTTTCCAGGCTGTGACAATGTTGACTCCATAAACTCTTCAAGTACCACTGACGTTTCCTCATATGCAGTCTTGCATATGGAATTAGAAGAATGCAGGAGGCCATGAACCCCAAGGCTTGCAGAATTTGTCTTGCAGATAGCAGGCTATTTGTGGCCACCTGTTTGAAGTAAGTCACCAAAATGAATTTGCTTTTCTGGCGTAAGGTAAGCCATCTGGGCAGTTGTATTCAAGCTTGCACCCAGGAATGTAATTTTTTGAGAGGGTACCAGTTGTGATTTCTTTTCGTTTATGGTGTACCCTAGACAAGTTAGAACCTTTTTTTTTTTACAAACGCCAGATGTTTTTGAAGAATGTCCTTGTTTTCTGCCTGAATTAGACAATCATCCAGGTATGGATATATTTGAATATTTCTTTGCCTGCAAAATGCAATTACTGGAGCCAGGCACTTTGTGAAGACCCTGGGCGCATTAGATAAGCCAAAGGGCAGTGCAGAGAACTGGTAATGCAAATAGCCTGCTTTGAAGCGGAGGTATCTTCTGCAAGATTCCCTGATTGGGATATGCAGGTAAGCCTCTTTTAAGTGTAGAGTTACCAACCAGGCATCTTTGCCTAGCATAGGAAATAACTGCTGAAGAGTCAGCATCTTGGATTTTGGAATGTCCAGAAATGTGTTTAGAGTAGATAAGTCCAGAATTGGATGCCATGATTTGTCTTTTCTGGGTACCAGGAAAAGTTGTGAATAGAAACCTTGCCCCTTTTCGTCTTCTGGGACTGGTTGAATAGCTCCCATGTCCATGAGAGACAGTACTTGTTTCTGGGCTTCTGCCCACTGATTTGGGGGCAGGTCTGGCCATCCGTTTGGGAATGGCAATGTGTGGAAATGAAATCTGTATCCCTGGGACACTATATTTAAAACCCATTTGCCCTGGGTTATACATTGACAGTTTTCCCTCCAAAGGGGCAGCTGAAAGGTAAGTGCTTGGGAAGTCATTGAGACTACTTACCATAGGGAGGTGCCTTGTTGTTTCCAGATTTGGAGGTGGAGGCACCCCATTGTTTTGTTCTAAAAGTCCCTTGTGACTGAAACCTGGAGCCTTTGGAATGTCTGGGTTTGACTTGAGTGGCTCTCAAAGGAACTGGAAAGGACCAGTTCTTAGTAGGCCAGTGCCTACTAAATCTTGGAGGTTGCACTTGTAAGAAATATTTCACAGTTTGCATAGATTTAGCTTCATCTTCCATCTTTCTTAAAAATTCTTCAGCCTTATTACCAAAGAGACGGTCCTGTTGTAAAGGAGCATCCAATAATTTTGCTTTAACATGATTAGGCAGAGTTTGCTCTTTGAGCCAAGCACGCCTTCTTAGCACAGAGCCAGTTACAGCAGCCCTGCAAGAGGCCTCCAAAGAATCAAAACCATATTGCAAAGTATGTTTTCCAACTTGTTCAGCTGAATGCAATAAATCCTGTAAATCTTTATTTTCCACACAGTCAGAAATTAACATCATTTTCTGTTTAAGCAGTCCCATGATATGCTGCTGGTATTTAAGCATATGACATTGACAGTTTAAAGCCCTGATTGCCAAAGTTGCAGAAGTGTAAACCTTCTTATCCCATCTATCCAGTGCCCTGGAATCTCTATCAGAAGGGGTATGATTTTTAGCAGTAGAAGCCTTAATGCCCTTGGGGCCCTGAGAAATGGTTTTAGCATCTGCAATAGGATTTTTGGAAAGGAATTTGTGGGAGTCAGGAACCCTGTAGTATCTGTCTGGCTTACAAGGAGCCGGAGGTAGAGAATCAGGAGCCATACTAGATTCTGAAAAAACATCACCAACAATGTCCAGCACAGGAGGTATAGCCAAAGGCCTATGTTGAGGAAGAAGAAGAAAATCCCTAAGTCTCTTTTTAGATTCAGAGAAATTCTGACTTTCCCAGTGGAAATGTTCCAGTAAGGTATGTAAAGTTTCCCCAAAAGAAAAATCCTCAGGGGGAGAAGCAGAAGGAATGGAATCTTCTGCATCAGAGTCCTCATAAGTAAGTATAGACAAATCCTGTTTATTAGAAGAGTCAGAAGAAACAGAATCCTGTTCAGAAGATTCATAATCAATGTCTTGCCTAGGCCTCTTAGAAGGGGGGGGGGGGTTTGCTACCCCTGATCAGAGTAATTAAATCTTCAGCCATTTTGATCATTTGTTTTTTAGGCATAGGGGCCAGCACATATGGCCCAGGCGTCAGTTTTTTAGACATAGATTTAGATTTTGGCCTTAGTTTTGAAGATGGCATCGATCTAATATACAAATCTGTAGGCCTGAAAACACCCTCAGAAGCCAGTGCCTGCACAGCAGCTCTGGACCCATCTAAGGTAGAGACATCCACGGGTTCCATAATTGAAGCATCTCGTGGCATACCGGACTCCGAATGGGTCTCAGTAGAGGCCTGCAAATCAGAAGTAGCAGGTATCAGGGGCTGCGAAAGCACCTCACTGAGTACCGGCGAATTGGCAACTGGCTTAGGAGAAGTGTTGTCGTTAGTTTTGGACCTCGACAGCCTCTGTCTTTTTCTTTGTGTTTATTAGGTATTCTGGTAGTCGGATTGCTAACTGACGACATTTCTGCATAATTAAAGTGTACATTGTGATCAGGGCCTAGGCAAGGAATACAGTACAAATGAAAATCCTTATGAAGTATTTGCTTCCCACAAGTAATGCAATTATTAACTTTTACTGACATTGGTAAGGAGCAAGAAAAAGTTTCCCCAATGGGGTACTTAGCTTTTTAGTTGAAGACTTTGGTTCTGAAACTCGAAAATGAAAATTTCAGGAGTCGGCCAACCAGCACGAACTGCTTCTGCTTTGGGCACCGCGCAGCAAGAAAGACTGATGTAATGGCATCGGCTGCATGTTTTATACCCCTGACAACCTGACGTCATGGAAGAAGGGACAGTAACCGACGCAGGACCCAAGACTTTGTTAATCAGGCCGACTGAGGGCAACCTGCCAACAGATTACCCAAATGTAATGACTGCAACAGTGAAACATGAAGAACATCCATCTCTCACTAAAGAAAATGCTATGTTATAGATCTCTGTCTGATAATCAGAGGAGTATTTCGAGTCAAAAAAAGGCACGTTCCTTGTCACCACTGCAGTGCATGCAGATATGTTGATACAGATGACCAGTTTGTACATCCGGACACAGGACAGGTTTTCAGTATAAATTTCTATGCTGAGTGCAGCAGCCAAAACATAGTATACTGTGCATCATGTGTAATTTGTCAAAGTTTTTATGTTGGGAAGACCAACCGCTGTCTGAGAGATAGGATTAGAGAACGTCTATGGTATCACCAAGCAAGATGTGAAGAATACTTTGTCCAAGCATGTTATGTCAGCAAGGTGTGAATACTGGTTTAAATTTTTAGTGTTGGAAATCTACACATCAGGGTTAAGAGGTGGTGATGTAAGGACTAAGAATGTATAGAGATAAAATGGATGCATCTGCTTAGGACCAATGAAGGCAAGGGTTTGAGTGGAGTTATTCCCATTAAGCCATTGTTGAAATCACGTGACCTTAAACACTAAGCTGTATAAATGTATTGTGTAAAGAGTTTTATATGGATCTGAAGAAGTACCTGTGTGTATGAAAGCACTTATCCTGTTATTTTATTTGTTTTAATCAGTTTGTAGAAAGTTTTGGCTTGCTGTCACATCTCTGCCTGGCCAGCTATTTTGTCTTTTCTGCAAAGTTTCTGCTGTTTTGCTGGTTGTTCCTTCTTGTTTGCTTGGGAATAACATATTGAAGCAAAATCCTGATGGACAATTATTTAGAAAAGAAACTGAAAGATGTTAGATAGCAGTGTGATGACACAAAAATGGGAAAACATCAGGGCGCGGATAAAAATGTTAAAATATGAAAATGGCCCATGTAAAAGGGTTATGCTGAGGTTACAAGTGCTTGATTACAGTAAATTGTGAAAATAAATCAGCATACAAAATAATATAAGTAGTTTGCAGGTAAAAACAGAGAATTTGTAGAAGTGGAGCACATGTAAGAGTTAAATAGAGTTACAGCACGGGAGATCAGAAGTATTTTTATATAGTACTTTATAAAGTTGATAGACTGGCACATTACATCCTATTTAGTCCCAATCAAAGTCATAATAAAAGAGGCAAAAAACGTATCAGAAGTATTGTACAAGTGATGTAAGAAGTACATACAAATTAAAGAAAAGGTTTGTTGGCATGGCACTTACAATACAATACAATACAGTACAATACAATACTTCAAAACACAGCAGGTTAGAGACTATAACATGCACAAATAAGGAACCTAAAATCTAGCAACCAGTAAACAGAATGGTTCCAAACAGACACTATATGTCAAAAACATAAAAACGTGGATCATGGATTAAGTACTTTTGTTTACAAGGTAAGACTTCATTAGAATCTGTGCTTCACAAAATCAGTTAACATTTAAATTACATAACACTTCAGTCAAATTCTTTCCATAAATCACACGTCAGTCACTCAGTCACTTGTATTAACTGTATGAAATACTATTTGTGACATACATCCTCTAAGCCAGTTGATGGAAATCATTGTAACATGAAATTCCAAGTAAAAATGTAAGTGCAAAAGTATAAAAATGTAGAATACAAAGAGGTGCAAAGTAAACGATTATTACAGTGAGTAACACAGTCAATAACTTACAATTTTAGTCCTTAATGATAAAACACTACTGATGTTAACTTTTTATTGATACTAAGAGAACAATTGCCATAAAACCTCCTGGTGTTCCAACAATTCACACCAAGTGCCTTCTCATGGATTTTGTCTGACTACAATTAATATCATAAATTTAAAACTTCCAAAATGTACACATAATAAAGCATACTTTGAAAAAGCATTAAAACTTGACTTTCTAGAAACACCACACATATGTTCATGTATGCATTTCTTCAAAGGTATTTCAGTCTTATCCACGTAATTAGCAGGGCAGGATGTGCATATACCCAAATAAGCTCTGCTTGGTGTGTTATAAGTGTAAGGACCATTCAATTTAAATGTGTACTCACCCCAGCATGTATCCAGGGGACAGTGCACATGTACTTCCCATACAATATTTTGTTGTACAAAAACAGCTCTTGCCAGGCTGCTTTTTTCATAATTGGTTAAACACCATTTTTTTTCAAATTCCTAAATCTTTTATACACAAAATTTGGTTCCCCCCTATTCTGGTATGTTGCTTATCAAAATGTAAAAACATGTCCCGATGCTTATTAACCTACTGAGGAATGTTTCCACTAACATGTTGTATTCTAACATCATAGTCTAATTAAATCTGTTAATATTGTGAACTTGTCTACTATTATTACCTGCTCATGTAATATCAGGAGTAATATTTAAATTACCAGGGGTTGAATGCTGGAATGATCCAAAGAGTGTCAAATACATGCCTTTAAGGCTTTTTAATTATGGTCGGCAGAGCTAAAACAGAATATATGTGTGTAAATGTGAGGGGAAGGTAGGGGAATGGTGAGGATGCAGGGAGTTGAGTTGGTAAAGGTGGATGAGTTTAAGTACTTGGGATCAACAGTTCAGAGTAATGGTGAGTGTGGAAGAGAGGTGAAGAAGAGAGTACAGGCAGGGTGGAATGGGTGGAGAAGAGTGTCAGGAGTGATTTGTGACAGTCGAGTACCAGTAAGAGTGAAAGGGAAGGTCTACAAGAAGGTAGTGAGACCAGCTATGTTATATGGGTTGGAGACTGTGGCATTGGCGAAAAGGCAGGAGTCAGAGCTGGATGTGGCAGAGTTAAAGATGTTAAGATTTGCACTGGGTGTGACTAGGATGGACAGGATTAGGAATCAGTATATTAGAGGGTCAGCTCAGGTTGGACAGTTTGGAGACAAAGTAAGAGAGGCAAGATTGCGTTGGTTTGAACATGTGCTGAGGAGGGATGCTGGGTATATTGGGAAAAGGATGCTAAGGATGGCACTGCCAGGTAAGAGGAAAAGAGGAAGGCCTAAGATAAGGTTTATGGATGTGGTGAGAGAGGATATGCAGGTGGTTGGTGTGAAAGAGCATGATGCAGAGGACAGGAAGAAATGGAAACAGATGATCCGCTGTGGCGACCTCTAACGGGAACAGCCGAAAGAAGATGATGATGATGATGATGAAGGCCTTTTCATGTACATCTTGAAAAATTAGATCAAGGAATTCTTGAGGCTAACTCCTCTTAATGAATATCTCTACTAACTTCTGAGAGTCTGCAATAAATATATCAAAATCAGAAATCATTCTTGCCAGACCAACAAGTTGGCCTTTGTTGAAACTTTTTTCTAACCAGGGTAGACACTTAAAATGCAAAAACAAGTTGGAATAAGTTGGCTTCATATATATATCAGTTGTAAATTGAGAACCAGTCCTATCTTTTTTAATATAAACATCTAAATAATTAATACCATCATCTGAAATGTTATAAGAAAAATCCAAAATGTATATGGTATTCTTGATATACTGCAGGTATTCATATAACTTCAACTTAGTATCATCCCATAAAATAAATATATGATTAAGGAAGTGTAGGTATAATTTTCAACATGAACATTAACCAGAATTGAAGATGTAATTCAGTTCTCAGACAGTTTAAACCAGACTGGATTGGGGGGGGGGGGTTGGACATGCTGCAGCCATCACTATGTCTAATGTATGGTGAAACACTTTGCCTAAAAATATATGTTCTTGTTGTGTAATACAGTTTACAATGACTCACGCATGTATAAGTGTTCATTAAAAGAGATACAATATAAGACAAAATGACTCTACCCTGCATGTCAAGGGGAATAACTGTGAGCAGCTGTTTAACATCCAAAGTAATAACAAACTATGGTGGCACTACATGTACTGAGTAATTTTTCACTAACAAATCCCTGGAGTCTTTTAAAAATAAGAAAAACAGGATAAGACCCCCCCCACATCTACTATCAGTCTCAAAGGGGGGTAACCAATCAATCTGTGAATGTTAGGGATCTCAAATGTAGTAGGTGTAACTGGCTGTTTTCCTTTCCAAAAACTTTGTGATGCCAAGCCAATGGTGATTTATGGAAGGCATTTGATTGGAGTGTTATGTTATTTAAATGTTAATTGATTTTTGTGGAGCACAGATACTGATGAAGTTTTAACTTGAAGACACTAAATCTATGCTATGTTTTTTATGGTTGTACTAAAGTGCTTTTTGGATTTTAGTATTCTTGTGTCTTCCACGATGTAGATCTTTTTTATTTACAGACTATCACTGCAAGTAAATATAACAACTGTAATTTCATCAGCGCATAAAAGTTATACGTTTAATGAAATAAGGCATTTTATAGCAGCAATTATTTTAGCAGTACATGATAGTTATACATTTAACAAAATAATGCATTGACCAAGACAACTGGTAATTTGATGCTAACTTGTGCACCCTTCCTCAGTGTCTGCCTAAGATGCTCTCACACTCTTCGAGTCACCCTAATACATAGTTTTAATGAAGAGGCAATTCTTGGCAGAACCACCACATGAAAGATCCTGTCAGCTACATTAATGTCAATACATGGATTTTCCAGGGAAATCTCTCTTTAAATAGAGGTTATGTCTTTGTCATTTCAATGCAGTTGCTAACCGTTATATCACAGAGGGGTGGAAATATAGAAAATGCCACTTTACTTTGGGATTGTACACATAGGGAAAGTTGAGGATTTGGCCTAAAGGTTAAGATAGTTACCTCCCAGACACAATGAACAGAGTTGGATTCTCACCTAAGTAAGCATGGTTAAGCTGAAAAGGCCCCACTGGGGTTGTTAGCCTAATAATCACTTAGGGCAGTTGGAGGCTGACATAATGGTTAAGGGGTTTACCTCACACACACAATGTGCAGGGTCTGTTTCTCACCTTAAAAGGAGACACTGTTTGAGGTTGAAATAGCCTGTAACTGCTGTTAATCTATTACGTGCCTATGAGCTCATTACCTTCTTACAACTGAGGAGCACACCACTGTAATGTTTTAACTGACATTGCTTCTGATAGTTAGGAATAGGATGTAACAACTTACATTCTGTGTTTTACAGGATTTGCAGGATAAAAAGATTAAAGTCTAGGAGGACATACCTATAAGAAATCTATATTCTAGTTGGTCTCCAAATATATTCTCACAAATAGTTCTTGCTGTCCCAGAGCTAAAGAATGTGCAGATTGTATAGCAGATACCATACTAGTTAAACTGAAACAAAGATCCAGCCAGATGCACTGTCACGAATATGGCTGAATGTTTTAAGACGCACATATTGAGGTACTTTGATAGTTTACTTTCAAGGGATGCCTTATATCTTGTGCAGTGATACAAATCATATCTCATTTTTATTCCTGGTTTCCTTTTTAATAAGCTTTCTTAGACCCTGATTAAGCTACGATTGTAACTTTTCATTTTTGTTCTCTGTTTAGCTGCTTAATCCATTTCAACTGTGTATGGCAGCTGGAAAGTACTGAATCGATGGAAAGTAGCGAGAGGCTTATCGTTCAGTTTTGATCCTCCAGTCTGCTCACTGGGTTCATGTTAAATGGAAGTCTGTGCAGGATGTCTGTTTCTCTCTGTCCCTACTCTTTATCCATGAACATTTTAGTATGTTGGCTAGCCAAGATAACAGATACATGGTTTAGCACCAGGAAGACATTATGTTCAAGAACATTTGGGTTTTACTGTAACTCTTGCTTGCTTGCTGAATCCTGAGATAAAGTGTTTTTATGCACAACACCTCCCTCTTTCAACTATCATGTCATCTGAAGGCTGTCTAGGTGTCAATGAAACTAGACACCTTAAAGTCACTCTACTACCATTCCTAAGACTGCGTTTATCTTTCTGATTTTTTAACAATTGTTTTTACAAACTTCCATGCGCAACTGCCTTTTCTGGCTGCATGACTATTCTGGAAGGATGTGAAATGCTTTACGTCAGTAGATGCACCCTACCCAAAGAAAGCAGATTCCTGTCAACACTGCCTAAGTTTTCCTGAGGTGAAAGTTCATTGATGTTCAAATACCCATTAAAGTAATTTCATTAGGTTTAAATCAAAGGCATTTTACACCCTAGCTTGTGATTATTATGGGTATAAAAGGAGCTGTAATACTATTATTTTGTAGAGTACAGTTATGTCTGTTGGTAACCATCCACTTAAGTAATGTGCTTTTAACTATTATGGGATTTGCATGAGTGGGGAAAAAATTACTTGGAGCTCCTATACAACTGTGACTACAATTACAAATACAGTTATTATTATTATTTATTATTATTTTTTTTTTGCCAAGCAGTCAAATAATGGTACTTTGTTACTAATTTAATATATTTAAACTAATTAATTACTCTGTTATTAATTTCATATAACATACTAGGGATAAATGCCTGGAGAGGGCAGGAATACTATATATAGTCCAGAAGTAAGAGCAGCTTGTATTTTTTTTTTTTTGCAATTCCCAGTTAGGACTATCTTTCGTTTCTTTTTCTCCACATTCAAGTTAATGCCAGCTGGTCCAACAATGAGGGATTACTTGTGAGAATGTAATCATGCTTCCATCTGATGAATCTTTTTGACGATACTCCCAGTAAGTAAATGCGCTTATTCCAGATCTATGTGACATATTACAGGGAAACCAAGCTGTGTTGTACAGATACAGAAGACACTGCTACAAGTGATGGTATGGTTCTCCTGAACATCCATAGCCAGAAACAGTTTTAGTCTACAGAACAATAGCACAAATGTAGACTGCAGGTAGATAACACTCACCTCCAGTGTACAAAACACACAGGATGTGTTTTGTCTCTAGGGTTGGGAAAATATGTACATTACATGAATATGCAGTTGAAATAGGAGTTTATTAATATCTATATCACATATCAGTTTGATTTCACTACTAGCAAAGAGACATGAAATAGTCATTAAAGAGAAAAAAAATTGTCTAGGAACCACAATAAAACTACTATCAAAAGCAACATTCCAACTTCCCAATTTCTTAGGCTGTACAGAATTTTTACTAATGAAAATTATTTCAAAGAACATTTACAGGTATTAACAAATAAATATTTGACCTGGGGGTATAGTGAAGATATAATAAATTTGTCTAGAATGTATGCTGAAAACACCCACAGAAGAGATGTTCTTCAATGTACATTGAGGAATACCACAATATCTGGGAATTTAGGTTTCACTTTGACATATGGAACCAATACCCGCTTCATTAAAAATGTTTTATATGTGGTAAATGGCATGTATTAGCATCAGACAAATGCTTTTTCCAGAACAGCTCCAAACAATTGCAAGCTTGCCTATTGGAAAGGGTAGACTACAGGCAATATTTTAGCCACTCATAAGAGGCTTCCCATTTATCCTTTGACCTTCTCCAACCTAACAGGTAGTAGCAGTCCATGTGAACATTGTTTGCAAGGTTACTTGTAACACGAGTCATTTAACTACAGTTAACAGCAACAGCTCTATCAACATCAAAAGTCTTATTACATGCAACACACAAATTGTTGTTTATTGGAGTACCTGCTCACGTGGCACCTTTAAAATAGGGCAGGTCTCTTGACAGTTTATGTAACTCTAAGCATGCCAAAAAGGTTGGTGTTAAACTTAGCAGGGAAATCCAGTACCTGATGAAATCAACCAAAGCCAGATATGAGGTAAAAATAGCCATTCAAGTTAAAGACAACCTCAAAGTCTTCTTTACATATGTTAGAAACCTCAAAAACAATGCCCATCACTCCACAGAACTAATAATAAATTATACCACCTACTCAGATCCAGAGGACATAGTCATCTATTAGCAGACATATAAAGCTTGAATATTACTCCTCCCCATCCTTCTAACATTCCCAGATCTCACACCCACCTCTTCTCTGCCACCCAAGTCTCCCATGTACGAGTCATCAAAGCATTCTTCAAAGCCAAGAGCACTGCTTCTATTGAGTCAGATAACACATCAGGATACTTACTGAGTAGATTGAAAGAGGACCGTCAACCCCTCTACAGATATTATTTAGTATCAGCCTCCAAATAGGCTATGTGCCAGATGAATGGAGGACAGCAACAGTCATCTCCTGCACAAGAATGTGGCATCAACTGACCCAGGTAAGTGTAGACCCATAAGTCTATCAAGCCTCATCTGTAAAGCTTTGGATCATTATGGAACTAATACCCAAGGACATATAAACCCTTGACACAAGACAGTTTGGTTTTGTCAAGGGCAGATTATGCATACTCAACTTGCTTTTCTTCTTTCTGAAGGTTACTGAAACAATGGATGAGAATGAATCAGTACATGCTGTATATCTAGATCTTGCTAAGGCATTTAAGACCAATCCACACTCATATATTGTTAATCTCTCTCTGTTAAATGTTGATCACTATGCAACTCATTGGATAGCAAACTAGCTAACACACAGAGCTCAGGAATTTAGGCTGTGTGACTCCATCTCCTCAAAAAGACTTGCCATTAGTGGTATACCACAGGGGTCTGTCCTTGGGTCACTCCTCTTTGCCATTTACTTCTCAAAGGTCAAAGCTAGTATTAATGGCTGTAAACTAGTCATCATTGCTAACTCTCAGGAAGATAACAAGAACCTTCAAAAGGGCCTTTGCCATACAAATAGCTAGTACCAAAACCATGGACAAAATCTAAATTACAAAAAATGAATAATTGTATCCTTTATTAAGCATGTTGTTCCCTGCAAATATCATGTTGACAACGTGGGCAGTGCAGTGATGTAGCAGTTAACATTGTCACCCCACAGCAAGAGGTTACTCAGATTTGATTCTTGGCTGGGGTGCTTTCTGTGTGGTGCCTGCATGCCCTCCCTGCTTTCATGTGGGTTTCATCCAGGTGCTCTGATTTCCTCCCACATTCCAAAGACATGCATATGGAGCATTTCTCCCTGGATCTCCACTCAAAATGGACAATGTCCCATGTGAGTTTCCTCTGGGTGCCCCAGTTTCCTCCCACATTCCAAAGACACATACACCAAATATCTGAACCTCCGGTTCCTTTTGTACTGAGCAGGATTATTATCACAACAACACATCATCAGTAAGGTAAAACTAACCTGTTTTACGACAGTCTAACCCAGCTCACCTTCCCTATTAGTGAGTGAACAATCCAACGCTTGGTGAATTCTGTTTCACAATGATAGGAAGAGCTGACATTGAAGGATCAAAAAGCGACATCGCTATGAATGCTTGGCCACCACAAGCCAGTTATCCCTGTGGTAACTTTTCTGACACCTCCTGCTTAAAACCCAAAAAGCCAGAAGGATCATGAGGCCCTGTTTTCATGGACTGTATTCATACTGAAAATCAAGACCAAGTGAGCTTTTGCCCTTCTGCTCCATAGGAGGTTTCTGTCCTCCCTGAGCTCGCCTTAGGACACCTGCGTTACTTTTTGACAGGTGTACTGCTACAGTCAAACTCCCCACTTGACACTGTCCCCGGAGCGGGTTGTGCCTAGAAGCCCAGATGCTTGGAGCCAGAAGTGAGATCCCCAGGGTGCTTGCCCCCCACCACTTCACTGGGTAGGTGAAAAAACGATAAGAGTAGTGGTATTTCACCAGCGGCCAATGCCTCCCACTTATTCTACACCTCTCATGTCTCTTCACAGTGCCAGACTAGAGTCTGGAGTGTTTCTCCCTCGTGCCTCCACTGAAAATGGGCTCTGTCACAGTCAGACTTTTCTGGTTAACAAATGTTAAATAAATAAATAAAAAACACACCCCTGAAAAGCAGTCCAGTAGTTAGGGACCTTGGAATCTATGCAGTCAGTGAACTGTTCTTTGACCTCCTTGTATCCACTATTATAAGAAAATCCTTCTTCATTGCACTGTTTATTAGTAATGGTATGGTGTTCAGGTCCAGAGGTGTGATCATCCACTATACTGGCATTGTCAGATCAATCATTGAGTATAATGTCACTTTTGGTATGTACTTCTCCAAACATTTGGCACAACTTGAAAGCCCACAGCATTGCCTCAACAACAAAATCTAGAGTCTAAATCATACGAAATGCACTTATCATCTCAAAGCTTTGTGCCTATTCAAGAAATCGGACAGAATGGTGAGGAAGGGCCTCTGCCTTACATACAGATACTTATCAGATCCTATCCCCCCAGACCTGTTGCACAACCACAAGTCCAATGGTGTTATAAAATGCGTTCAAGAGATCTTAATCTTTTACTCAATACTAATAGAACATGCTGGAGGGATAGATATGTATCACAGAGAATGTCACACACTTGGAATTGTTTTCCTATCCACATAAAACAAAGCACTTCTGTTAATCTATTCAAACGTAATCTGGATGAATGGATGGGAAACTGGTAGTTCATCCCTGAAGTAGCAACCTTGTCCGATATGGAAAGGGCTAACATGTAAATGTTCTGCTTGCTATAGATTACTCATATTTAAATTACAAGGTCTAAAAAAACACTTCATGGAAATGCATGATTAATCTTCTAAAGATCCTTCAGGGTCAAAACCCTAATAAAAAACTATGAAACTGTAAAATTATGGGACAGTTTTGCTCTGAAAATGGGTAGTTTCACTAAAAGTAAATTAGTAAATTTATTTCCTTTATATTGGATTGACTGATTCAGTGAGATAAAGTACATAAAAATATGAAGGAAAATACAAATTAAGACTACTTATTTAAGTAACTCATAATTGTTGTAACGTAGTATATCTTGTTTTATTTTTCTTACTTTATAAAAAAGATCTTTTCCAGATACAGTTTGTAATCAGTTTTAGGTGTTTGATGTAAACTCTTTTGCTGAAACCAACGCTGACAAAATGCAAGTTCCTTATTTAAGATTGTTGCATGCATTATATAGCTAAACACACACACACACACACACACACACACACACACACACACACACACGCATGCACGCGCACACACACACACACACACACACACACACACACACAAAGCAGATGTGTGTGCAAATGTATACATATATGCACACATATACAGACAAACCATACACACACACACACACACACACACACACACACACACACACACACACACACACACGCACACACACACACACATACAAAACCCTCACAAGGCATACAACAAAAAATTGGCCCACACAGCACTCATCATTTTTCTGTCATGTACTTGTACATAGTTTCTACTGGCACTGCAGAACAGCAGCACCATAACCCTGTCACAAGCACTGAGGACTACATCATGCTTAGAGGTTTCTCAGGATGCTCAGTAAGCAATACAGACATTGTATTATAAACAATACAGCACCCATGTTACTCTCTGTCCAGAAAGATGAGTATCCTTATATATTTGATATTCTAGTATATTACAGGCTGGACTGACAGCAATACAAGCTTGTTTTGGGCCATTATTCAGTAATTTGGAGATATCAGTTACAGACTATGAAAATCAGGTCAGAGGTACATAAGCACTACATAAGAAACACAATGTGATTCAGCCATCGTTCAGACTGTGCTTCTTTTTCCTACTTACTACAGTGAGCAGAAAAGTTATGTAGCATGGAAAACAATCCACTGAATTTAAAACTCTACAGACTGCTCCCTCATGGCTGTGCACAAAGAGTGCCACTGATTTAGTATATAGTTCACAGTACTCTCCTGCTGACCACCATCTGTATACTGTTTTTGCGGCCTGTGTACTATTCTACAAGTACACAGAAGCAGCCTCATTCCTAATAGAATTGTGTGCATTCATGCAATAATGTTGCAGTGTAACCCCACCTGTCTGTACAAAGCATACACAGCTAATAAGGAGCGCCTTGTAGTCCTGGGTTTGGACTGCAATCCCCTGTCCACGGTAATACATTACAGGAGAATAAAGTCACAGCCAGGTGATGTGATCAGATCACCTCCTGAAATGAGACAGTTGCACCTCATAGCTGTAAGAAGTGTCCTTCTCCCGGTAAACCTCATGTGACTATTACTAGCATGGGTCTATTGCTTGCACTAGTTTTGTTCTTTCAAGTAAAGAACACCTTCAGGTGTCCCTGTGCACTTCACAAATAGAAGTGCAGCTTGCACTGGTGTGTATACTTTAAACTAACTAGGTTTACAGCTCCCTAGGGGCAGCTAAAAATTACCACTGTAATGCTTTCTGCACTCTTCATAACTGTTGGCAAACATCTTGTACTAATATCAGCCTTCTAAGACATTGTAGTCTACCTCTTGGGATGTCTTCTGTGAACCTAGTAATTGTGGAAGGTAAGAATACAACCTATCCATCCATGAATGAATCCATTGTTGAAAGTTAGTAAAATAATTTCCATCTCCAAAATGTGGAACACTGCCTCTTACAATGTGGAATAAATGGGCAAAATGTAGAACACTTGCAATTAAATTGCTAATAACTTCAACTAGTAAGCTCACAGAATGGTTAAAATGTGTTGCTTCATTCTTATAAAAAGTACTTTGAGTAATTACCATGGATATTAGTTATAATAAAAATCAACACTGAATATGTGGCTGATGTTTTCCAAGCAGAATGGTGAGGAATGTGGATTTTATAAGACTCAGAATGAATCATGGTCATCACAATGAGGTACACTTAGGAGGTATGATACAAGGTGCTCTGTTGTGCACTCTGCTTTCAACTCACCTACATCTTTTGCTTGACTGGTGTTCAAACATTTCTTGAGGGAACCATACAAAATGGCAAAATGAACTGCTATAGAGTGCAGTACCTCCCAACCTCTTAGACCAAGAAATCTGGATAAAGCCATAAATAATGGGTGGACTAAGGCTCAAAAATAGGGACACTTTTTAAATATTGCTCTTACAAACTTAAAAAAACAGATAGAATATCAAGTTTTGTATTAGCATGAATTTTCTGAAGGGTATAAAGTCTAAAACTCAAATGTTTGCCATTATTTTCTGACTTAAATCTTCAGTGATTTGCTAAACAAACACAATTTCATGAAAAAATGGACCAAAAATATGGGGCAAAAATCTGGACATTCTGAGACAATCTGTACAGTTGAGAGGTATGTGCACCATTCACTTAGCAGTATGGCAGCTAAGCACTTAAGTGACAGACACACAGTTCTAATTCTGAAATGGCCTTCTCTCAGTGTTGCAAGCATGCTATCTTCCACACTGGCATTAGTATCTTATATGGAAAGTGCCTCTGATTTTTGTCAATATTTGTATTATGTTTCACTATGAAGCTTTTTTAATCTGCTGTCTAATGTTCTCCAATTATTATTGGTTTAAGCAGTGACCGAGCCAAGAAATTTATCAAACAATGTTTTTCTGCTTTCCAGATACATATCTATACTTTCTGAATGTTAGTCAATCAGTACAGAAGCTATACCGGTAAATAATAAATGACCTAAAACATTGTAACAAAAGTTCTTAAAAATGATCTCAAGCACAATTTTGTACTCTAATAATACAATCAGTAATCATATCCCATTCATTAGAAACAATGCATTTTAGTGTTAAAGCATGTTAAATTTGTGTTTTAACTGATTACTTTAAATTTTAAATATTAACTTGAGTTTTTAGTCATGGCTGTGATTTCAAGTTTGCCTAGATAAAGAAAAAATTCTTCAAGAGAGAATGTCTTCTATCAGAAATACTGCATAAAATATAGGATGGTGTTCATAGTCCTGCCCTCCTTACGTTTGTAGCGGTAATCGACATAGAGTGGTGCTACATCATTATTAAGGTCATTCAGGATGACTATGGGAATACAGAGGTGCTTTGGTAACCACAACTCCCTAACACAAAAGTGCAGCATGCTTAAAGCATAAGCATTAGGGCAAGAGCTATTACAAGCAAGGGGTATTACACTTTTAAGTGCAATTCATAGAGATAAATGTAAAAGGGTCTCATTTGCATAAAAACATGTAAACGGACTCTGAACTTATGCCATTAAGCACCAATTTACCATGGGAATATGGGAGTTAGATGGTAAATTAGTTAGTTTAGTGGAAGGGAACAAAAAGAATATGTACTGCCATGCTTTTTAAAAAGAGGTGCAATTGTTGGATTTACTTCAAGAAATGTTTGTTTTACTGTATTTTTGTGATTGTGCATACATGGTCAAACTACTAAAGGGATTGTTTGGAGAAATTATTCATTTTGGTATCATCTGAGTGCTTGTGCATACAAGGACAAGCTACTGAAGGGATCACTGGGGGAAATGATTCATTATGGTGTCACTGAAAGACCTGTGCATACATGGATAAACTAATGAAGGGGTCACTGGGGGAAAGGTTTCATTTTGGTGTCACTGAAGTACATGTGTGTACATGGATAAACTAGTGAAGTGGCTGCTTGGGGAAATAATTCATTTGGTGCCATTGGAGTGCTTATATGCACTTGGTCAAACTACTGATGATGGTTGCTAGGGGAAATATTTCATTTGGTGCCATTGAAGTGCTTGTGCATACATGGTCAGACTGCTGAAGCAACTGCTGGGGGAAATAATTTATTTTGTGTTATTTTTAGTGCTTGACCATACTTGAAAAGTTCTAAAGGGGTCACTGGGAGCAAGTTTCGAGATTGCAAAGCAGATATAAGAGGAGCAGAAATTATTTTAACAATAGATGTGCATATGGCATGGATATAGGTCTATGAACTGCAAGAAGACTTCATTAGCGTATGCTGCTTTGCACAATTTCTCATTTACATCTCATTAAACTTAAGGCATTGCTCATTAGTGTATATGTCTTTTCGGAATCATTCCTTAGCTATGCTCATTTATAAACACCATGGCTATCCCTATCACGTTTGCAAAAATGACTATGAATACCAGTCCATGACTTAGTTGGTTATATCAGAATCTTTCAATCTGTGTGCACTCCTAAATAAAATGATGTCTGATCAAATCTAGCTGCATTCAAAACATTTTAATTAACTAATTTTAATAATAAAGAAACTCAGATACACTTCCTGCAATAAAACTAAATGCATTTATAGGTTTATAGGTTCATAGGTGTGTACTAGGCTAATGGCCCTGGGGCCTTTACAAGCATAGCCCATATTTATATATAATTTAACTAGTCTGTACACAATACAGCTAGTGAAGCAAGGAATGTAACATCAAAACTGTATGTTGACATCATTTGCCAAGACAGTGATATTCTTTTAATTTAAGTTGCACTATAAGCTACACAGCAGAATTATTGGATGTCTTCAAAGTTCCTTCACAATTAATTGTGCACTGTAGTATACCTGTTTGCATCACCTTTTACTTTAGAAAACTTTCACTATAAAATGAATTCCAACAGACTTCACAAGGAAAAAGAAAAAAGTTTCTAAGCTATGTTTTACAGCTTCACTAGCTCTGAATATCACAAAACTGTTGATATATGCTAAAACTCGGCAATCCTTCTTCTTTAAAAAACATGGAATGAATACTGGCAAACAAAAACAACTTTATAAACAATATGAAAATCAAGGTTCTAAATTTAAAACCATCTATGATTCAAAGCAGGCCTCCTTTATGTGAGGAATTATTGTTTATCAGAAAGCATGAATAATAATCTGCAGTCTTCAGGTTAGGATAATGAGTGTTTAAGACCATGCAAGAATTCCGGTATATACGTAGGGAGCAAAGGAACGTGAGGCGAGTCTAAAATGCATAAACTGTTACAGGCTGTTCAATTACCATCCTATTAACATACAAATATATGGTTTAAGGTGACTCTTATTACTTAACTTAGATGCAGTCAGACACATAGATTAAAACATACCTGACAAATATGCTGTGCACTTTACTTTGAAATTGGACTTCAAAATTAGAGAAACTGAAGTTGTTAAAGTTGTCGGTGTTGTGTAGTTCAGTAGAACAGTCCTAGTTATGAGATGACATGCAACAGTAACATTAGCTACATTTTAATCGATGATTTTATGTTGTGAACAGATCAGAGGTTAATAATAATCAGGTATGCAAAATAATATGGCTGCTTCATGCCTTACTTTGTGTTTTATACTGAAGGATCCCTGGTTAGCTAATGATATTCTATTAAAATGAACAGCATAGTAACTGAGAAGATACTATCCATATACACAATTTGTGTGTAGTTTTATACATACACACGTGCATGCACACACACACACACACACACACACACACACACACACACACACACACACACACACACACACACACACACACACACACACACTCACAATGTCACTTCACTGGAATGCTCAAGATGATTTTTCTATATTTTGATTTAGTATAAGTTATACTAAACTATCTGCAGCAAATTAACTGAAGTGCTACTCCATAACAGTTCCATAAAGACTTTATCAGTTCCTTTTCTCCACTATTATGCAAATCGCACTACTTGCTACTTTTATGATTTGGTATACAAGAAAAGTAAACAGAATGTGAAGAAAACAGAAAACATATGGTAATTTTGTTTTGGAAAATATACATTTGCATTTAAATAAGAATACTGTGTGGCTTGGTGTATCTTCTTTACTATAAACATCAGGGATATTCACAATGCCTGTCACTTGAAAATGAAAATAAACATGAATCCTTTTAATAACCAGATGATGTTGTCCTGGAGGTCAGAAGTCACATTCAGAACATGAGAAAAATTACAAAGCTATTTCCCAGCTCCATGGCATACAGTGATAAAATCCTGCCTATGGCACAAATTACCCAAATTTCTTTAGAGGTTCAGATGCCACAGAACAAATAAAGCTACCTGAAACTAGTAGGCAATGGCTTAGCTATGACAACTATAAAGTTAGCTACTCACACATCTGTGAGATTAACCCTCTCTGTGCTTGTGTGGTAACATGAATGCTCAGGTAGGAGCAGGTAAGAGTACAGAAGGGGCCGGATTTATGAAAGCTTGCACGGAGTGCAAGAAGAGTGTAGGAGCTCACGGCGGCAATATGTCTGCCGTGTGATCTAGGTACAGCCAGCAGGGGCGTGCACGAGAGCTGCTAAAGCTACTCTTGCCCGGACAGCATCATTGTATGCAAATTACCCCATTTGCTGCTGAAAGCTATGCAAATGAGGTACATTTGCAATCCAGGAAACACTAACCTGTCCGTGGAAGATTAGTGTTATCTGCAGAAATGTTCTCAGTTGGTAACGGAGTACCGTTCTGCAAATAGCTAAACGGAGCTATGACAGCTACAAATAAAGGATGCATACAGTTGAGGAAGTATGCCAATGGCCAAATATAAGGCCTTTGACATTTATAAATGTTTAAAATTATTAAAATCTAACTTTTTTTTCCCCCTGATCTCCAGTGTTTAAGCATAGCACAGCACCGCGCAAACGTGCAGCGCTTTAAAAAAACAAGAAAATAATTTATAAATAGCCAAAAATAGGCATTTTCACTAAAAAGCTTATCCTGTCATGCAGGTGAATAGCAGGTTGAAGACAACATGGCCACTGAGTAGTGGTTGCTAAGGGGGGAAGCTTAGTGTGAGAGATGTAACCATGCATTAGTAGGCAATCCTATGCAAATGAGGATAAGGATAGTGAATCCCAATTTTCCCCAGCATGTGAGCCATGTCCCAAGAGTGTAAGTGTAGGAGTAGGTGAGTAATAGAGTAGAATATAGGTGACATCATGAGGGGGTATGTCAGAAAGGCTGTAAGCTAATTGGAGCTCAGTGGCTTATGCTTGCTTTGAGTTGCTCAGGATTGCAAGAGGCGTGCCTACAGTTGTCCTATTTGAAAACCTGAAACCAAAGGTGCACACTGTTAAAATATCAGAAATTTCTTGCAAACATGCACACAGCGTGTGCATTCATGTGTGCACGTGTGCGCATGTTTGCGCGGCGCTGCCCTGGGTGGAAACAGAAAGGGAAAAGGAAGGAAAAGAAGTAGTAGGAAGTTAACCAAGGAGAACTAGCAGAGCTGCCAGGTGAAATATATCAGAATCAGCCAATTACAAAGGTAGCAGACTATCCCAGCCCAGCCCAGCACTTTAAACACTGCAAGCAGCATTCCCCCCTGTTTTTTCCCAAGAACTCTGCAACACTGCAGTATACAAAGAGGGAAAGCTTAAAAAGCTTAAGTCAGACAAAATGTTAGGGGATGTTCTTGCTATCATAAACCAACACGTGCAAGGTGCTGAGGGTGGTGATGTTGTGAATGCTGCTGAGCAACCCACAGTGAGGAGACAGAGAAGAGTGTATAGACCCAGGGTAACCTACCAGGGGCTACATGAGCTGGAGATAGTGGAGCGCTATAGGGTGGACAGAGACCTGCAGCAAATTGTTGAGCTGTGCTGGCCACGCCTCACATACAGAACCAACAGAGGGGAACCCATCCCAGTGGATACCAAGGTATGTGTTGGCCTAAGAATACTAGCTACAGGTACCTTACAGAGACCAACTGGTGATATGATGGGGATTTCACAGGCATCAGCATCCAGGGTACTCCACCAGTTCTTGGATGCCATGTCAGCACATGCCGGTGACCACGTATATTTCCCCAATTCCCGTGAAGCATTAGCCAGCAATATGCATCTTTTCCACAAAATAGCAGAATACCCGGAGGTAGTGGGTGCATTACACTGCACGCACATATGCATCAAAGCACCACCCGGTGAGTGGGGTAGGGTCTACATCAACTGCAAGGGCTTCCCCTCCAACTGCCAAGTCGTGTGCGATGCCCAGGGCATAATAATGAATGTGTGTGCTGGCTGCCCTGGAAGCTATCACGATTCCCAAATCTGGCATCTGACGCAGCTGTATTAGAGATTTGCCAATGGGGACATCCCTGATGGTCACCTAGTGGGGGATGCTGGATAAGCACTGGAGCCGTGGCTGATGACACCCATCAGAAATGCGCACACACCTGAACAAGAACTCCATAATGAGGCACACGCACAAACAAGAAACATAATTGAGCGTGTGTTTGGGATGCTCAAGTCACGGTTCCGGTGCCTGGACACATCTGGTGGAGTCTTGCAGTACTCACCAACTACATGCAACCAAATTGTTACAGTATGAGCCATGCTACACAATATGATCCTGCGGAAACAGCTGCAGCAGGAACAGCATGGGGCAGGGCCAAACAGCCCCCCACCATTGCCAAGGCCTGCACAGGCACAGCATGACTCGGAGGAGGAACAACATGAGCCTGCCCCAGTAGGCAGAAGGAGGCATGCCCAGTATGCCCTGGCCTTGGCAAAGAGGCAGCGCATAGCACATACACTGACTCAGTAGGAACCCTGGAAATGACACCTCTCTCTGACTTGCACATACATTAAAAGGGATGCCTAACTTGACACTACCTGTTTTCAAACATGTATAGGGAGTGTACTATGTGCATCTGACATAGGCAGCCCTGCAGCACCACCTGAGGCATGAGTGCCCTATTTTAAGCAATATAAAGCACTGCTAAGCATATTTTACCAGTATTGAGCATATTTAAATACAATTGGGCGTAGCAGCGCACCGTGCTAGCCAGCGCAATGTCGGGCAACGTCGGGCAAAGTTGGGCAAAGTCGAGCAAAATTAGGTAAACATACTCACACCTGCTTTACTGTTCCTTAACCAGTCAGGTCTGCCCAGCAGGAAAATAAAAAGCAGTGACAGGGCTCGAACTCAGGATACTGTGCATTATAGTCACATTACTGAACCACTAAGCCATGACAGCATTTCATTGGCACAGACACAACTTAAGTCACTCCACATACCAATTGGGGGAAGTCACATACCTAACAGTCACAGCCAGCAGGACAATTGTAGACAAATGCAAACACAAACAAATGCTGTATCATGCCCTCTGAAGAGGCATATGAGTAACCACCCCCAGGCCTATGCAGACAGATAACAGCAGGCCAGGCAGTGCGATGTCGGTTGGGTAGGCTATGAAGTCACAAACTAATATGCGTGTAATTGGAAGCTAAGGTCTGTAGTACAGTGGTATGCCTCAAGCCAGTCAGATAGGCAACAGTACAGACTGAAATGGAGTACCTGACATAACAGTGCAGGCCTAGCAAATGTGTATAAGTGTCAGGTGTACCCCTCATCCTATGTACACCCACAGTAGCAATCAGGTGTGCCCCCCGGGTAGAAATGTACAAATACTAGCTGTCCCCCCTGTATGTAGAAATGTTGATAAGTCTATGCAAATTGACTCATGGAAGCCCTGCAGGCACAGCATGCTTCCTGTCGATGTACAACGCAAAGGTGAGCCCTGAAGTAAAAACCAACTTGATTTTTCACACACATATAGTATATATGTCCATAGTGGGCATGCTCACACACTTAAAAAAAAATTAGCAAATTTCAGTCAGCAACATACTGAAAGGTCATACTGGGCATGCTCACACACTTAGGCCATGTCTGAGTACAGCAGTGGGCCACACATATCTGGCAGTTGCAGTTCTTACTCCAAGACACTTGTCACTATTCACCAATCCTGCCTTGCGCACACAGTGATATGAAAACAGACCCATATAATATATTGCACCCCTGTCATAATCAAACTATGTACTACAAGTACTTAAGTTGTTCAAAGTAAGTGAAAATCCAAAGAAGATCAATAAATCTCCGATCAGTATCATCAAGAAACAATGAGCACTCCTAACATTATCCAAGCCATGTTCTGGCAAAAATATTGCCAAAGAGTCCATAGAGAACCATGAAGCTTTCTTTCGCTATGTCATAATTATCAGTGTAAACTCATATATGTTCTGAGTCAGTGCAAAATGTAAATGAATACATGTACATGACTGACATTGCCAACATCTTGTCAGACAGGTTCATACATATTTACCCCCCTCTCACTGACAAAAGGGCCCATTACCATACCTGGAGATTGTGAAAACCCAGAAATCACATATACAATGGTTAAACAGGTCTATCCAAACCTAAAATTACGGCGTCTATGGGATGACATGGTTTCCCTGGCTGTGTCATATGTAAACTCCAAAACAAACAGACCTTGCACCTGAACAGTCTGTTGAGACTCACCCTCTGTACAGGATATGAAACTGTTGAATGGGTTACAGCAACGTTTGGCACACTCCACAAGTGTTGGTGCACAACAGACCATGGGAACTATTGTCTTATAAGCCTGATCTGCAAGGCCATGGAGTCCATAATTACGAAACTCATAAACAGAGCTATTGGGAGCCTACAGACACCCAACCCTACCCATTTTGGTTTGGTCAGGGGCAGATCATGATTCCTAAACCTGCTAGACAGTTTTCAAGGCAGTTACCCAGGACATACATCAATGAAATGAGCTATAAACGGCCTACATAGACCTTGAAAAGCCCTTTTCCAACATCCCACACAAATGTCGTATCCACAAAATCAACAACCTGTGCATAAACACGTATGTCATCTGATGGATTGCCAACTGGGGCACAGATAGATCCCACAAGGTAAGAATTGTGGTTTCCGTGTTGGACTGTAAGCTGGTAACAACTGCTGTCCCCCATGGCTCAGTCCTGGGACCCCTCCTGTCTGGCGTATACTTTTCAGAAATACAGTCAAATACACGAGGGCTATAGTTAGCAAAGTTTGTGGATGACTGCAAAAAGGTTGTCATAATCGATGTTTGGGACAACAGAGACATCCTTAAAAAGGGTCTCAGTCAGACAGATGTGGTGAGAAAATGATGGCCTCGAGCTACAGTCATAGAAATACCACATAGGTGCCAACACCCTAAATATGGAGGTAATAATAAGGGTTCTATGGACACATGTGGATAGTCATCTCTACTTCCAGAAACACATTCACAAAGTGGTTAGAAATTCATGCTATGTGTTCCCACAAATTGCCAAGGTCTTTGCATGTAGGTCAAAAGAGGTTCCCTCTACTCATCAGTCATCAGACCCATCAGAGAGTATCACGGCACACTTGCGATGAATCTGACTAGGCACCTTCAGCAGCTGGAAAGACCACTGAAGTACCTCAACAAGAGGATTACTGGCCTCAAACAGTTGCCCCATGCAACAAGACTGAATTTAACTCAATCTGTACTCTGTTGCATACTGTCTACTCAGGCAATCTCTGCCCAACAGACAGGTCCATGTCCAATGCAGAACTGATGTACATGCGCTATCTGAAGTAAACCCAAGCTCACTGTGCAACATGCTCTAGGGATATCATCATCTCAACAATAAATAGAACATGTTGGAGGGTTACTTTACTAACTCACAGACTTCCCTTGCTTTGGAACAGGCTCCCAATCTACATTAAGCTGAGTCCCTCACTGACACTCTTCCAGAGGAGCCTTGATGACTGTATGTGAAACTGAACTGTCACACCATGGATCACTTCATCAGCTCTACTACACAGAGGCATAGGGAACTAACCCCATGTGTGGTGAAAGCTGCGCACTCTGGCCATACTAATATATGCCTTCAGGCAGATAGCCTATTACCTACCTATGTACATATATATATATATATATGTAAGGGGAACATAGTATAATAAGCCAAAGATGGATGGACAGAGATGTGTGTAAGAGGGTGACCATGACAGGGAGCCATCCAGGACTGTCCCACCCAGCACACATCCCAATGACACAAAAGACATGAGGTGCACATCTCACCCACTGTACATAACAGCCACCAGTATCTGTAAGCATTACAGTGTATGTGGTCCATGTGCCTGCTGTACAACATGACTGTACAATGAAGTACACATCTACTATCTGTAGACATGTACCTGTCACATAGGTTCATAGGTATGTAGTAGACTATCTCCACAAAGGCATATATTAGCCTAGGCAAGTTCTGCAGCTTTCACCACCCCACTGGATAGTCTCCTAAGCCCTAGTTCTAATAGTTAGTACCCTAAGCCCCTTTCTAGTGGGGCTGCTGATGTGATGCCTGGTGTGAATTGTCTGTTTCCCATACACTCATCAAGGTTCCTATTGAAGAGTGTCAGCGAGGGGCTCTGTCTGATATACATTGGGACTCTGTTCCACAATAAGGCAAGTGTCTGGGATGGTACTCTATCCCACCAGCATGTTGTATTCATTGTTGTGATGAGTTTCATATCCCTGGAGTGTGTAATGTGACTCAATTTTGCTATCCGTAGATGGAGCATGTTCAACAGTTATGTGTTGGACATGGCTCTGTATGTTAGGCTGAGTTTGCCTCTGAGTAGGCGGTATGCAATGGAGAACAGATTTTGTTTTACCAGTTGTGTTGCATAGCACAACTGGTTGAGGCCAGTAATCCTCTTGGTGAGGTACCTCTGTGGTCTCTACAACTGCTGGATATGCTTAGTCAAGTACATCCAAAATGGTGCATTGTACTCAATGAATAGTCTGATGACTTAAGAGTAGAGGGCCACCACTACCTCTTTTGATCCTGATGCAAACCCTTTGTTGATTAGATGGGCCACATAGGATTTCCTAATCACTTTGGCAACATGGTTGTCAAAGGAAAGATGACTATCTACTTGTGTCCCCAGATCCCTTATTACCTTATCAGTTTTTAGGGGGTAACACCTATGTTTTAGTTTGTGGGTACTTTGTTTTCACCAAAGGGGATTACTATGCATTCTTCCACATTGAGCTTGAGGCCATGATTCTGATACCACACATCTGTCTCATAGAGTCCCTTCTGGAGAATATTTGTGTCATCCGGGGAATCTATTATGGCAAACACTTTACAGTTCCCAGCAAACTTAGTCAACCACAACCCTCCTGTGTTGGCATGTACTTTGGAGAAGTCTATACCAAACAGGAGGGACCCCAGGACTGAACCCTGGGAGACACCAGTTGTTACCAGTGTAGAGTCTGACATGTAGCCAGCAACTCTTAATTTGTGGGATCTATCTGTGAGCCAGTTTGCAATCCATCTTGTGATGTATGGATTCATGCCCAGGTTGGTGAGTTAATCTATGATACCTGACAGGGGAATGGTGTCAAAGGCCTTAGTGAGGTATAGGTAGGCTGTGTGGAGCTCATTTCAATCATGTGTAGCCTGGGTAACTGTCTCAAAGAAATCCACCCAGTTCAGGAAGCGTGAACTGCATTTGATGAAGCCAAACTGAGTGTGCTCAACTGTGTGAAGGTCCCCAATGTCTTTATTGGTGACTTCCATTATGATTGGCTCCATTGCCTTGCAGATCAGATTCGTCAGGCTCATACAGCATGAATGCCAAGGGTCTTTAGTGGCCCCACCCTTGTGGAGTGGGAAGAACATTGCTGTGCACCATTCTATGGGTATATATCCTGTAGAGAGGATGTAGAGAGAGGTGTAGGTATCCTTGATGAATATGGATACATCCCCACCCTAGGTGCAATGATCCAGGTTCTAATGCTGGAAGGTATGGAATGAGTAGCATCCTGGTAGTGCTGGTGTGTTCTGTGGAGCATTGAACTAGGTTTCTGTTACTGCACAGATATCAATATTCTCCATACTGAGAAGTGCCTCGAGTGTGTGCATTTGGAGGCTGAGACTTCTGGCAATGAGTAGCATTTAGCTCACTTTGTGGTTATTTGTGTTGGTTACGTGGTTTGGTTTGTCCTGAGTGACCGGTGTTCCACACCTGAAGTCAATGCCTCATTGGTCCAATCTGACCATAAGCTAATTACCCTACATATCCACATTCTGACCCCACCCCCCCATTAAGGAAACCATGTTAAAAAATTTCTCCAAAGCCAACTTTATGTTTCTTAAGACAGAAGTGGTGAACTTCAGGACACCCATGCAGATGGACAATACAGTTACGACTACTGAATCCTACACAATTGCACTTTATAAGCACTTACATGAGTGCATGGATCGTGCTATCCCAAACAGAACCAAGACTCTATCCTCCAAGAAAAGGAAGCCAGTCTGGTGGTCTACTGCCATAAACAATCTGTACAACAGAAGGAAGAAACTGTTGCAAAAGAGGGTAAAAACCCATGAGTGGAGGAGCTCCCTGGTCAGCCTCAGTAAGAAGCTGCGATCCCTGATAAAATTCTCCAAAGCTAGTTATGAAAAGGAAATTGCCACTGATTCTAAAGACAACCACAAAGCTTTCTATAGCTATGTCAAGAATCTCGATGGCAACACTCAGATCTGCTCTGAGTTACAGCACAATGACACTAAATATACAGATCCAACTGATATTGCCAACATCCTGGCAGATAGGATCAGTGCCAACTTTACCCCCCTCTCACCCATGAAAGAGCCCATCTCTATACCGGAAGAATGCAAAGTTGCTGTCATTATTGCTTCACAGGTAAAAACCACTCTCCAAAGCCAGGAACACAGCATCCATGGGACCAGACAACATCCCAGGCTGCGTTCTACACGAACTACAGAACGAACTGGCACCACACCTAAGTACCATGTTAAATCATAGCCTCACCTCAGGCTTTATGCCTGCTGAATGGCGCACAGTGACGGTTATCCCACTACACAAAGGGGGAGCCACCATGGACCCCGGGAACTACCGCCCCATTAGCCTGATGGGCCTGGTCTGCAAGGCCATGGAATGTATCATCATGGAACTTATAAACAAAGACATTGGCAATCTGCAAACTCTGGACCACAACCAGTTCGGGTTTGTAAAAGGCAGATCATGTCTCCTAAACCTGATAAACTTCTTTTAAGCAGTCACCAAAGCTGTAGACAAGGGTAAGGTGGTTCACACAGCCTATCTAGATCTTGCCAAGGCTTTCGACACCATCCCCCACTCTGGAATTATAGATAAACTCACTAAACTAGGTATAAATCCCTATGTCACAAGATGGGTTGCCAACTGGCTCACTAACTGAACCCACACTGTGAAAGTAGCAGACTCCAAATCTGACTTCAGACCAGTGACAAGTGGAGTACCACAGGGTTCAGTCCTGGGTCCTGTCCTGTTTGGTATCTACTTCCCTGAAGTATAGGCTAACACAGAAGGTCTTTGGCTAATGAAGTTCCCAGATGACTACAAACTAGGAGCCATAATCGAAACTACTAACGATGTGGACAGTCTGCAAAAGGGCCTTACTGAGACAGATGCCTGGTGTCAAAGCCATGGCCTCAAGCTCAATGGCAGAAAGTGCATTGTCATCCCCTTTGGTAAAAAGCTGTACCCATGAACTACAACATAGGCGGTAGTATACTTAACACTGAAAGTGTGATAAGAGACCTTGGGACACAGGTGGACAGTAGTCTCTCCTTTGATAATGACATCACCATAGTAGTCTGGAAATCCTTCTACATGGCAACCTCATCACAAAAGGTTTCTCATGCAAAAAAAAAGAGGTCATTGTTCCCCTCTACTCATCACTCATTAGATCCATTACAGAGTACAATGCCCCTTTTGGTATGTGCCTCACAAGACATCTACAACAACTGGAAAGCCCGCAGAAATACCTCACAAAGAGGATTACTGGCCTCAAATACATGCCCTACACAGACCGTCTCAAAACACTCCAGCTTTACTCTGTCGCATATCGCCTACTCAGAGGTGATCTCTGCCTAACATACCAAGCTATGTCAAACACAGAGCTTTTGGACATGCTCCACTTAAAGAAATCCCAATCCCTCCAAGCTTCGGCCCCAAAACCCGGACCGAAATATAAAAGGAGGGGGTGTATCCATTTTCATAAAGGATACCCACACCTCCAGGTTAGTGGCACAGCATGAGGCCTCGGAGACCATCCAAGTGCAACTAACAGTGGGCAAAGCTGCTTATCAGATCATAGCCTGCTACAGATCACCTACCTTGTCTCAGGACCCTCACCCAGCACTCCTGAGAACACTGGAAAATATAAAGGTCCTACCAAACACCATGATATTAGGAGATTTCAACTACCCAAACACTGACTGGGAGAATTACTCAAGTACAAACTCCTTTGTCCAATGCTTCCTAGAGTTTGTAAACTCAAATTCCCTGGAACAGCTGGTCACCATGCCCACTAGAGGTGACAACATACTGGACCTGATCATCACCAACATGGGGGATCAGTGTTCCACACCAGAGGTAAACCCCTTGCTGGTAAGTTCAGATCATAAAGTAATCACACTGGACATCCACATCCCGACCCCAACCCCAGTCAAGGAAACCACTGTGAAAAACTTTTCAAAAGCAAACTTCACACTTCTCAACACCAAAGTGGAAGGTTTCAAAGCCCCCTTGCTACAGGATAATGCTATCCAATCCGCAGAATCCTTTACAAGTGCATTCTATGAGCATCTACAGGGATGCATGGATCGAGCCATCCCAAGTAAAACCAAGACTCACTCCTCCAAAAAGAGGAAACCAGTCTGGTGGTCCTTGGCTTTAAATAAACTATACAACAGAATGACAAAACTACTACATGATAGAGCAAAATTCCAAAAAGGAAAGGCATCACTGATCATTGTTAGCAAGAAACTATGATCGCTCATAAAATCATCCAAGGCCAGTTTCTAAAGAAAAATTGTCAAGGAATCTAAAGATAACCACAAAGCCTTCTTTAGCTATATCATACATGTAGGTGGCAACTCTCAGATATGCTCTGAGCTACTGCAAAATGGCAAAAAATACACTGAACCAACTGACATTGCCAACATCCTGGTGGACAAGTTCAGTGCAAACTTCACCCCCCCCTCACCCCCAAAAGGGCCCGTGTCCATCCCAGAAGAATGCAGAGCCCCAGACATCACGGACATGCAGGTAAAAACAGACCTCTCCAAAGCTAAGAACACAGCATCAATGGGACCGGATGGTGTCCCAGGCTGCATCTTACACGAACTCCAAAAGGAACTAAACCCTCACCTAAATTCACTGTTCAGACTCAGCCTTACCACAGGCTATGTACCCAAAGAATGGCGTACAGCAACTGTCATCCCGCTCCACAAAGGTGGTGCCACAACAGAACCTGGGAACTATCGCCCTATAAGCCTGACCAGCCTGATCTGCAAAGCTATGGATGGAATTATCATGGAACTCATAAACAGAGAGATTGGGAACCTCCAGACACTGGACCCTACCCAATTCAGCTTTGTTAAAGGCAGATCCTGCCTCCTAAACCTAGTTGACTTCTTTGAAACAGTTACCAAGGCCATAGATGAAGGGAAGGTAGTCCACACAGCCTACCTGGACCTCACTAAGACCTTCCACACCATTCCCCACTCTGGCATCATAGACAAGCTTACCAGCTTGAACATTAACCCCTATATCACGAGATGGCTGGCCGACTGGCTCATGGATAGAACACACATGGTCAAAGTTGCGGGTGCCATGTCCTGCTCTAAACCAGTCACAAGTGGCGTCCCACAGGGCTCGGTCCTGGGACCCTTCCTGTTCAGTATATACTTCTCTGAGGTACAGGCAAGCATGGGAGTACTATGGCTGGCCAAGTTCGCAGATGACTGCAAACTGGGGGCCATAATCGACTCTCCGGCTGACAAAGACATCCTCCAGAAGGGTCTTACAGAGACAGATACCTGGAAAAAGCAAAGTGCCCACGAATTACCACATAGGTGGTAATCCACTAGGTACAGAAAATGTAATTAGGGACCTGGGGCCCAGGTAGATAGTAACCTCTCCTTTGATAATCACATTGCCAAAGTGGTTAGAAATTCCTTCTATGTAGCCCACCTAATCACGAAAGGGTTCACCTCTAGATCAAGAGAGGTCATTGTGCCCCTCTACTCATCACTCATTAGGCCCATAATAGAGTACAATGCCCCATTTGGTATGTACCTTAATCAGCACATGCAACAGCTGGTAAGACCTCAGAAGTACCTCACCAAGAGGATCATGGGCCTCAAAGAGATGCCCTATGCACCTCAATTAAAGAAACTCCAGCTCTACTCGGTTGCTTACTGCCTGCTCAGAGGTGATCTATGCCTGACGTATAAGGCCATGTCCAACCCAGAATTAATGGACATGCTCCACATCAGGAAAACCAAATCTCTTAGAGCCACACGCTCCAGTGAAATAAACCTCAGCACAGCAATAAACAGGACATGCTGGAGGGGTAGATTCCTGTCCCAGAGACTTCCCTCACTCTGGAATAGAATCCCAGTTTATGTTAGGCAGAGCCCCTTGTTGACTCTCTTCAAGAGGAATCTTGACGAGTGGATGGGAACTTGTATATTTACCCCTGGGATCACTTCAGTGGCCCTGCTAGACAGAGGCCCAGGAAACTAATTTAAAAGGGAGGCGAAAGCCAAAACATTCTGGCTAGGCTTATAAATGCCCTTGGGCAAATAGCCTAGTACCTACCTATGAACCTATAAATCTACACACTCTAGGGACATAAAACTTGTCACCACAATAAACAGAACATGCCGGAGGGATAGATTCCTGTCCCAGAGACTTCCCATACTCCGGAATAAACTACCTATCTATATCAAACAAAGCTCCTCATTAGCACTCTTCAAGAAAAATCTTGATGATTGGATGGGAAATAGGAAATTCACCCCGGGGATCACTTCTAAGTCTCTGCTCAACAGTGGCACAGGAAAATAAATTTCTTGGGTGGCAAAAGTCAAGGTACCTTTTTGGCTGGGCTTGTATAGGCCCCAGGGCCAATAGCCTAGTACCTACCTATGAACCTATGAACCTTTGAGTCTTGCATAAAAAAGGTAATATGGGGACAGCAAGAGCCTTGGCCAGTATTCAGATGCATAGGGGCGACAGGTGCAAACCATCTGTAGCGAAGTAATGAGGCTTGTCTATCATGTCATCACAGGCAGACAGAGACTGGATCCCCTTTGAATGACACCAGAAGCTCAGCCAATTGTTGAAGTTTATCATCTTTCTGTTATATTGCAGTATCATGTAGGTGAAGGTAAGATGCTACTCAAGGTCAGGGTCATACCAGCCTGGACTACATGATCATAGAGCTAACATATATCTCTTGTCATGTTGTCCTGGGAGGTATGTCTCAGATCATTCACACTGACTTGTACAAAGAACACGTCATATATGTACCTGTTCTGGAGTGATGTAAGTGCTTGTGTTATGTTGCCGGATCATAGCACTTGACAGACAACTGACAGTAACCTTCCCCTTGTCCAGCCGAGTGAGTGGAACATCTGTGTGCCTGACTATGAAGTCACCTATTACTAGTGTGTTGGGTATGTTGTTTTGCCTTACGGCCTGTTGTGAGGCACGCTGCTTTGGTGTATAATGTGTTTTCTGGCATGTGCTTGGAGGTGCATGTTGCTTGCTTGTCTGCTTAGGAGGACACTCTCTCTTTTTCAGATTAATATTTGTATTCTCCGAGTATGGTAATGTGTATTTATATGTGTGTTTTGCTGGTGCTTATATTGTAGGTCTATGTGAGACAGTTGGTGTTGTGGTTGTATGACCCTACCCCTCCTGACTGCATTGTCCAGTATTGGGTTGACAGAGCTTAGCCACCGGTTTGACCCTGTGTGTGCCAGCATGTGGTGCATCAACCCATATATGATATGGTCATGGCCTATGCATACAATACACTCACAATACACCTAGTATGATAAGCCTGCTGAGGTTAGCAAATGTGAAAAACACCTTTGGGCAAACTGTCAGCAAGTAATGTCTGTATTGCATCCTGTAACTCCATATTGCTTACTGAAGTGTAAAGACGTACTTAGTTTGGATTAAGAAGCCCGCACTTGCCAACTGTGTGTGTGTGTGTGTGTGTGTGTGTGTGTGTGTGTGTGTGTGTGTGTGTCTCTCCCTGAAGAGAGAACAACCTTTTTGGAGACTAGTCACACCCCTTAAAAGTGGTATACTCATCTTTGTCAAGTCTGATGATGTCACCGTCCTACAAATATACCTGTGGAAAGGAGAAATCCCAGTAATGAGTATAGTGCATCGTGTAAATGTGTACTGCTGTAATATCATAATGTAGTTAAGTAGGGGCTCAAATCCTGCACTTGCCAACTGTGTGTGAGTATGTGTGTCACCCTGGGGAGGAGCAACCTTTTTGGAGAGTACTCACAACCCCTTAAAAGTAGTATACTCATCTTTGTCAAGTCTGATGATGTCACCATCCTACAAATATACCTGTGGAAAAAAAAAATCCCAGTAATATGTATAGCGCGTCATGTAAATGCTTGCTGCTGTAGTATCATAATATAGTTAGATAGGGGTTTGAATCCTGCACTTGCCAACTGTGTGTGTGTGTGTGTGTGTCTGCATGGGTAAGAACAACCCTTTTGGAGACTACTCACACCCCTTAAAAGTGGTATACTCATCTTTGTCAAGTCTGATGATGTCACCATCCTACAAATATACCTTTGGAAAACAGAAATCCCAGTGATGTGTATAGTGCGTCATGTAAATGCATACTGCTGCATTATCGTAATGGAGTTAGGTAGGGGTTTGAATCCTGGACTTGCCAACTGTGTGTGTGCCTCCCAGAAGAGGAGCAACCTTTTGGGAGAATACTCGCACCTCTTAAAAGTGGTATACTCATCTTTGGCAAGTCTGATGATGTCACCATCCTACAAATATACCTGTGGAAAAATGAAATCCCAGTAATGTGTATAGCACATCATATAAATGCATACTGTTATAGTATCATGATGTCCTTAGGAAGGAGTTTGAATCTTGCACTTGCTGACTGTGTGCGTGTTCAGTGTGTGACACCGTTGGTCAATATAGAGTGGGTTTTGATTTTTCTAGTGTATGATATATCACAATGACAACTGTATGTGCATTCCACATGTAAGGCAGCTGTGGGGCAAAGCCATATACATACATGTGACCTCAATTATTTCATAAGTGGGTACTCTGCTTTCTCCATGAACACATCTGTTATCTTTGCCAGAGCATGCTGGCGCTTTCCAGACCTTAGGTCACTTCTGTATGCTTGTGACAAGCTTAGCCACTGCAGTGATCCCTGGGCTACGTCTTCTGTTACACATCCACTCATCATGGTTTCTATTGAAGAGTGTGAGTGAGGGTTTATGGTTGAGGTATATTTGAATCCTGTTCCAAGCAAGCAAAGTCTGGCAAAGATGACTAATTATAGGTGTGCAACAACCTCTGTGGATCTGCATGCAAACCCTTTATTGCTTATGTGCTCCACTGAGGGATTTCCAAAACTCTTTGGTAATGTGATTATCAAAGGAGAGATGACTAAACACATGGCTCTATGTATAAATTAGTACCTGTTCCACATTTTGGGGGCTACTTCCTATGTGGTACTCTGGGGATACTTTGTTTTCTAAAAGTGGATAACTATGTTCTCTTTGGCTTATAGCTTTACAGCATGAGTTTGACACCAGGTATCTGTCTCTATGATACCCTTTTGGGGGATGTGTGTGTCATCTGGAGAATAAAGTATAGCCCACAGTATGCATTTTCATCAAACGTGGCCAGACATATCCCTACTGTGTTTGCTTGTACCTAAGAAAGCTATATGCCAAACAGGAGTGGTCCCAGGACTGAGTGCAGGTGAATACCACTTGTTACTGGCATAGAATAGTACATGGAGGCTGCAAATATTACTGTGTGTCCTACATCTGTGCATCAGTTGTCAATCCATCATCTAACAATCATTTAAGGTCAGTCTGTTGAGGTTATGTATAATACCAATGTGGGATGGGTATGAATTGCTGGTGAGCTATAGCTTGGCTGTGTGGACCTTCCCTCCCTCACCTATAGCCTTGTTAACTGGCTTGAAGTCTACTAGGTGTAGGAGCCATGATCTGGCCTTTAGAGAACCTAAGTGGGTATGGTGCAGTGTTTGCAGGTTCATAATGTCTCTGTTAATGAGTTCCATAATGCTGTGCTCCATAGACTTCCAGATAACATTTGTCTGGCTTATAGTGTGAGAGTTTCCAGGATCTGTTGTAGTTCTACCCTTAATCAATTTATGTTAACATTTGCACTGGGTGTGACGAGGGTGGACAGGTTTAGGAATAAGTATATTAGAGGTTCAGCCCAGGCTTGAAGGTTAGTAGGCCAAGCCAGATAGGCAGGATTAAGTTGGTTTGTACATGTGCTGAGGAGGGATGCAGAGTATATTGTGAAACAGATGCTAAGGATGAAGACGCCAGGTAACAGGAAAAGAGGAATGCCTAAGATGAGGTTTATGGCTGTGGTGAGAGAGGGCATGCAGGTGGATGGTGTAACAGCGCAAGATGCAGAGGGCAGGAAGAAATGGAAACAGATGATCTAGTGTGGCGACCCCTAATGGGAGCAGCCGAAAGAAGAAGAAGAAGACGTTGTAGCTCAATCCTTGTGGACTGTCAACACCATTACTGTGTGTCATTCCCCAAGAATGTAACCTGTACAGAGGCTGCATCTGGACAGAGTGTTTAGGGGAGTGGTGACTTCATATATATATATATATATATATATATATATATATATATATATATATATATATACATATATATATATGTCTGCTTGTTTATGACACAGCCAGGGACACTGTTCAGTACCATTGCCATTGTGGTTTGGACTTTGGTAAAGAGATGTTTTAACGAGAGTGTCTGTGAATCATCAAGTTTTGCATTCTTCAGGTCTGGAAATGTGGCCCTTGTGTAACAACAGGGTGGTGAAATCCGCATTCAAATCGTCTGACAAGAAATTGGTAATGTCAGTCAGATAAGTGTTCTTTGTGACCATTTACATTAACTGTGACCCAATCTGAGATTTCCCCTGTAGATTATAAGCAACACTAAAGAAAGCTTTAGTGTTGCCTTTGGAATCCTTGCCATTTTGTATTTTGAAGCTTGCCTTGTATGTTTAATAAGGGCTTATATTTTCCCAATGATACTGACCAGAGAGGTTATCCCTTCTTGGTATGTAACATTTTTTTGGTACAACTTCACACCTTCTATTATTTATTTAGTTTATGGCAGGGGTCCATGAGACTAATGCACTTTTACTGTATAAGTGAGAATTTCTTGTGTTTGTGATAGCACGGTCCATGCAACCCTGTAGGTGAACAGTGTGCATTACTAAAGGATTATGCAGCTGGGACAGTGTTAACCTTAGTAATGCAAACCAATGACAGATAGCAACAACAGCATCACCCAAAGCACAGTGTCAACCCATGTCAAATACACACATGCATACTCAAGTTCCAAAATTTGTGTAGTACAATGCATACTGGCCACCTATAGAAACTATGGAGTGTTAACACTGGCCAATACAGGGCATGTCACCCTGCCCATGTGTCCAATATGCATGTACATGCAGACAGTGCACCTCCACCATGTTCAAAAATGGACACCTGCAAACCTGTGTTGCACATACCCCACACTTACTGTCCACTATATAACACATGCTGACACAACTATACACATCAGCCAAGTGGCACATGGGCAAACAAAACACAATTGGAATAAACACTGGTGAAAACAATACAACATTGCTAATTACAGCTTTAATGCATCATGCCTGCTCAGCTACACCTTCAAGGATATCATTACACTTTACTGCTGACAGCATGCTACACATCCAACCATTGCTATACTTTATTAAAGTCACCCTGTGCAACAGCACCATGTTAGCCTGTTCCTGCATCAATGTTACAGATGACAGGAGGTGGCACAGGTTTGATCATATGCACAGGGTGTGTTGTTGGTTTGCCAAAGGCCTATACTGAGCCATTCAATGGACATGTGTGTGTGTGAGTGTGTGTGTAAGGGCCATGAGTACTGTTATGGGCCAGTGTTGATGTAATGTGTGCAGGTATGTGTTTGCCCTAGGTTTCTGGTTTATGTGTGTGTGTCTGCATGCACACAGTTCCACCATGTGGCTGCCATATACAGGGATTTGTGAGACAGCTACAGACTGTACCTAGCAGGCTTTACAGATCACCATCTCTGGCCACAGATACAGAACCTGTGCCTGGCAGGGGTGCTACAGACAGTATCAGGTACTAATTCAGATTGGGTACTTTCCAAAGAGGTTGACATATGTCCACTGGATCCAAGTCTCTGCTGGGACTGGCCAGACCCAATTGCATGTGGTCTGCTGGGACAGTCTATGGACAGCCCCCCCAACATTGCTGGGGTTGGTACTGGCAGTACAGGAGCGGCTGTGACTTGCTGGACGTCCACGGCGACCTCCAGCTGCTGATGTTGCTGGCATACATTCACGTTGATGTCTCAACTGTCCCACACTGTCCTGATACATGGACATGACATTGTGGAGGACATCCAATGTCTCACCCCGATGTCTATCAATGACCTCAGTGTAGTTACGTATGGCACCTGCTAGGTCATGGATACTGTCATTAACAGAGGTGTTATGAGCCCTCTGTGCCATTAGTCCCTGTCTGGTGTACTGCTCCATTCGTGTCTGTGCCTCCATGACAGCCTGGAACATGCATGTGGTAGAAAGAGGTGTGGCACATCTGCCAGGGGCATGATGACCAGCAGTGATCTGACGAGAACCCCTGGGCATCTGCCTATGTGGTACCATTCCAGACATCTGGCTATGGCTGCTGTGTCCTGATACATGTGCCATAGATACCACACTGTCCTGGCCAGTGCCAACCGTACACTGTCCCTCAGCTAAGGGCAATGGTGATGATGGATGTACTGGCAGTATGACTGTGTGCATGGATGGGGTGGAGACTTGTGTACTGTCAATTGGTGGCCCAACAACAGACCCTGACAAACCTGGCTGTGCCTCAGCACACCTATCCTCAATCATCACTGTCTGTCTCAGTGACATCAGGTTCCCTGCTGTACTGAACCAGCCCCACCTCGGCACCTGTGAGAAGAAAACAGGAAACACACTTTAAAACCTGAACATGACTTCAGACCACATGCGCACATGCACACATGCGCATATGCACACATGCGCACACACAAAAATACACTCCTCCTTAAAGCAGACACACACAACACCAGCAATCTCAGAACATACACAATAGCAGGTGATGGTGGGGTACAGTATCACAAGCAAAACAGTCATATACACATGTCAGCATGCAGGACATGTGTTGCTCAACAGCATGCAGTGCAAGTGTAGTCAGTCCTTGTTTTTAACAGTATACATGGCTTTGATGCATGTGTTTTGTTATTAGGTGATGGCCCTCCCCCTGGAACACAATGTATACATGGACACTACATTGCTGTGCAGGTATTCATAACCCTGTAATGTACTGTGCACCATAACCCACAGGTGTACATACCATTGCTGGTTGTGTATCTGTGTGTCAGATAGGTATCTGAATGCTGATTACAGCCTCTGTGTCTTTAGCAAATAATTGTGGACACATTTTTAGCACATGCATGACGAGTATTCACACAACATCATCAGTGGTGCATGGATAATTGATGGCATACCATTTGGCCACATACCAAATGTGCGGTACTTATGGTGAGTGTAGATCATATTATGGACATGCCAGTCTCATCCATGACATGGCATGCTAAAACACAACTGCATATTTAAACACTACACATACTCAATGTCTGTCATATGACCTAGCCACTCAATAGCATCACAAAACATATATGTGTCAGTTGTGCAAATGGTGATTGGTATGGATACTGTTTAGAGGTGCATATGTGTGCACACACGCAACATTAAGGTGTGCAGCAATGAAAGCTATGTGTAGTACTGTGGTTACAATAACTGGATGGGGTATAGTAGAATAGGCCATCATCATGAAGCATCATGTGGTCACTCAAGGCTACGAATGTTTCCCAAACCAGCACTAATCATGCTGTGCCGGAACTGTACTACCTTGGCTAAATTCACCATTTCACAACCAGTTGTTACGTGAGTTTGTAAGGAGGCCAATAAGGAGCATTCCCTGACATGAATGTGCAGTGTGTTGCAGAGTGTTTAAATGCCCCATGATAGGCCTCTACCCCTCAGGTATATTATGTGCAATGTGTGGATGAGATTTTGGATACTGGAGTGTGTCTTTACAGAGGGTTTGGGAATCCTTTATGTGTAGCATGTTAAAATGCTCTGTGTATGACATAGATGTGTATGTTATGTGCATGTTGAGTATCAACTGTGCCTATCCAATGGTCACTAAAGTCTAGCCACATTTGATTGAGATGGTCTGGGTATTGCATGTGTTTGAGGCAGCTAATCACGTTAGTGAGATGTGCCTGTTCTTACACCAAACATGCACAGCATGCATTATCTGTAGGTGTGTTACATGTGTACATGGCCTACATCTTAACTATGACATGCACTTTTTATTTACAATAATAAATGTAGCACACACTCACCAGCATCTGTCAGCTGCCTTGATGTCACCCCAGAGGGACCTACATAGAGATGAGACAGTTTGTCAGTGGCCACAACTGTGGCATTAATACTGTGTGTTTGCAATCTTATAGTACAACAACAGTTTACATTCACAGGGCTACAGATTATGTTCCAAATGATCAGTACTGCACAACAACAGGCTCCACATCTTTGAACGACACACTCCACATCTCACATATGCATGCTCTACCAATACAGATAACAGTAGTCTACAGATATGCAATGTTGCCTGCATGCTCCATGTGTGCTTGCTGGGTGGATCCAACCTCCATCATGGTGTATGTCTGCTGCTGTTTTGTTGGGCAGATGCCACCAGGCTCAGGAGCAGCTCCTCCACTCTGGTGAGGAGGGATGGATATTAACACCACGTCCTGTTGCAAGCTGTTGTCTACACACATCAGCAGCATGCTGACGGACATGTCTGAGAAGATCACTGCAGTGGTGCCGTACCTGCTCATATGTCTGATTATGCAGGCCTACCTCATTTACCCTGCGGACAACATCTTGCCACATTGCAGTACACTCCTGCTGGTCCTGGCTGGTTCGTGAGAACATGAGACGTTAGTGCTGAATCATACTGGTAGTAATGATATAATCTTCAGCACTACTGTAACTGGGGTTCTTGCGATGGGCCATGATCCCTGGAAGACATAAATACAAAAATATGTCTGAGCAAGTCATATGGCACATTTTACATTATACAGTACAGATATCACTGAACTGCCATATATAGCAACCTATAAGCTAACCGAGAGTGAAACACTGTAACTGCCACTTATCACTGCTCACCCCACAACTGCTTGAAAGTGCCTTGCTCACTCTCATAGTTTCATATCTATCTAATGAACCATGTTCTGCACAGCAACAAAATAAAATCACTATATAAGACTATACAAGAGTACCTGGTACACTGTATGCAACACAATGTACCACCTAGCCACAGCAGATATACATCAAGCTGATGTGTAAAGAAATATATCATCCATCACAATCAGTGTAAGGTCCAGTAAATGTATTACTATTATACCACACAACTTGTTAATGGCAAACCCGTGGCCAAAATATTTGCACAATTGGGAATATAGGTTGCATACTGCTGTACTACACTATGAATGTTGCTAGATACGCAGTTATATGTTTTACCACACATATGTCAAAGGACATGTTACAGACATACCCACACACACATCAGACATAATTACAGGATGCAAAGGTATGTCAACCCAGATAAGCTTTCATTGTGTGCTATACAGTACTGTGTGTCAGTACTTACACAACCTTAATCTTGAGAAATGTAATCTGTGATGAATACAGGGACCACACAAAACAGTGGATGCAAGCAATGTGGACATACACCATACTTTGCTGTACAGGTCCAGAGCTTCAAGTAGTACTACAGTACACACAGGATTTGGAATCAACATCGTACCAATCAATAATCATAGATGTAGTGCTTTAGCCTCCAATGACACACCCTAGATAAAACCAATGGACTTAATCACACTGTATGCAATAGCACTTGTTCTGCCTAGCAACAGAATACACAGCGTTTGCTAGGATCAAAACAAGGACCCATAATACCATGACATAAACAGTTTCCCACTAAGCTATCCCACAGATACATATCTTTGACGTATTCACAAACATACTGCCCATCACAGTCAGTCAACAGTACAGAGAATCTATTGCAAGTAGATGTAGGTGTGTATGAGTACGTATAACTATATATATATATATATATATATATATATATATATATATAGATATATATATATATATATATATATATATATACACATCCATTGGTCTACATATACATATATATGTAGGCACATATACATTTCACCTTTCATATTGAGAATATCAATTATACAAAGGATGTAAGGTGTACAGTAATGTAATAAAATAATACAGTCTCGGGATAAATGCATTGAAGGTGTTCACAGCCCAGGTAGCTTTAGGAGGCCTTACTGGCTTCAACATTGCAAACTGAACAAATCACCCACACTGTTTAACCACCACATGTCATATACCAGCACTGTATGCTGTCTTGTTTGTCACACACTAAAACCTACATACAAATATGCACATACTAACCTTCACCAACATCTATATCTCCACCCTTCACAAACAGTTGCAATATGTCCCCTGCTCTATGCACATATACAGATGTGAATATATATGACACATATATATTTCTCCTTATATGTGTGGCATACACACACACGGTCCACACTGTTGCAAGTCCCTGGACCTCACAGCTGAACTGTTGGGCCTTGATGCAACACAAACAGGTGTCACATATGAACACACACTAACATTAGGGGGTATATATGGCTACAGATGCTAGATAAGCATACTAGACTGCTACAGCAGTTGCCAATGCTAAGTTACACTTTAATATGACGATCATGCATTTGTTGTTCTGTCACACCCATGTTTATATAATGTCAGTGCTAATCCCCCCAACAGCCATTGACCACACTACTGTACAGAGCACAGATAACATGGATCAGATCTTTGACATTTAATGCTGAGCTACACATTTCACAGGTATGTTACACTGCCCACAGGTACACACAGTATTGTCCATAGCAGTAGTTAAGCAGAACATCTGTGCATAAAGAAGTATTGCTGCCACATATGAATGGTTCACATTATGTAGACTATTCTTCAATAACATCTACCACATGCCAGTAAATACATATGTGTCACATACCTTTCCTTTGTATGATTTGGTAATATTTATTTTTCTTTTTCCATTTCTCTGTCTCTCTCTCTCTCTCTCTCTGTCTCTCTCTCTGTCAGTCTCTGCAATAGAGTGACTGAGTTTGTTGGCAGAGATTGCAGCCTGCTTTTGTAAGAATTTGCACATGAGCATGTGATGGCCTCTGCACCAATTAGTGGCCACCATTTGCTAATTGCATGCAGCCTGCTGTGTAGTAATTGCAGTAATCACTGTCATAGCAACCCAGTACTATAAATTGCTGACTCATGTAGGCGTGGCCCTTTCAGCTTTCCAAGATGGAGATCACCCTTGCTTGCTGTGGACATCATCATTTAAGACAGAAGGCATCATCATTTAAGACAGAAGGTTGGTATATTTCTTATATCAGAAGCCGGGGGTGTAGCCAGAGATTTACATTTTGTACTCAGACCTAATGTTGCTGCTTCCAGTACCCACTTGTCAGTGTAGAAATGTACTCACCCCTCAAAATGCTACCCCAAGATACATGGAAAGATGTACTTTCTTTTCAACTGTTACAATTAACTGCCATGCAAAGCTAGTTATTGAGATGTATTCCTTTGGCACAAAAATTGTTTGTGAACTGCTGTACTGTGAATATTCATTTACTCAGTTCTAAGTGGTTTGTGCTGTTTTAGTGTTGACATTAGCACAAGCTGCTCAGAAAAACTGGACACATTTCAGTACTGTGACTATGCTTACCTACATCCTTGATAGACCCTGCACACACATGTATATTCTACATTTGGTTAGGGTTGCAGATGTACAGACAGCGTAAGTACTATTGTGTGGATTTTATCTTGCTGGACATACAGGGTAGCTGTGTACATGTTAGTTTATCAAGGCAAGTAGTCTGTCTGCGTAACTCCCAACTGTGGACCTATCCACATGATAGCCAGAGAATAGCCTGTTATTTTTTTGTCTGTGCACCACACATGTCTTTTCAGCAATAGAGCAATGGCATTCTTACAGTTGGTTGCTACCAGTACATGGCTACATCCATTTGTATTTCAGTGTTGTATTCCTACATAAAGGTATGCTTCTGAAACTCCTGCCAAAGCTATTTGCACAGTGTGTAACAGCAGAAAGGCTCATATACCTCTGTGTTTCTGTCTCTGCCAGATCTCTCAAACACTCAGGTACATATTTGAACAGACTCAGTGAAAAGTAAAGAAAAAGTCAGGGACAGTCATGGACACATTTATAATATTAGTACCATTAAGTTGAGACATTGAGAGAATCAGAGCATATGAATTAATACACCTTTTCTGAAGTAAAAGAAGTGTCTAACTCTTAATTCACCACCTTTCTGGCCAAAGTCAGTAGTTTCCGGAGGGATTCAGATGGACAGAGCTAAACTTTGTTTCAAAATCAGGGACATCTCTGAAAATTATGGAGAGTTGGGAGGTATGGCCTCTGCCCTAAACAGATATGCCAGTGTGCTGTGATACTGTGTGAGGTTGTAAAGTGATGGTGTAACATTATTTCCTGCTAGAATGGCTGCTTCTCTTATCACAGTCATGTAATGTAATCCCACAATAACTGTTGGTCAACATCCACAGAACAAGTTGTGTGGTATGGTATTCCTATTTTTCCTTTACATTCACTCATTCTGATGCATGATATATATTTATTTAAGCACCAACTTGATGTATATCAACCGTGGCTTAGTTGTACTTCATGTTGTGTAGTGTGTGCAAGGTCTGGGGTTCGAGACTTACAGAGGTGTTTTATTTTGCTCCTGAGCAGAACAAGGGCCCTCACATACAGAGTGACTATGGCACTTTTAAGCAGTTGTAAGTGGGTTTGTGTGGGTTTGCGCATTGCTGCGCATTGCTTAGCCAAGCACAAACAAGTGCAAACTCGTGCAAACCTGCTAACTACTGCTTAACAGTGCTTCCTCCCGCTAACCACCACGCTCATTTCTTTGAAAGAAAAGAAAAATGGAGAGATAGGAAAGTGATGAAAAGGGGCAGAAAGAGGGAAAGACAGTATGGAAAATAGCTCAGGATGTGCAGGATGGGTGTAGGGAAGGTCCATAGCTGCCCATTTCTACAAAAGCAACAGCTGTGCATATGCAATAAATTTGGAGGTAGATATGAAACCTTCAGCCACTGAGAGAGAGGTGAGGACAACAAAGTATGTTGTAATGCCAATTAAATAACATTTCATGTGTCCAGTGGACATGTGTGCAAAATAGGCAGCTATGTATGGGGCATAATTTTTTTTTTGGAGCAGATTGCCCTTTTTTAGGTGAGAGTGGAATGTGGGGTAGGGGAAGTAGTTATATTTGGGGAGGTAGGTTGGGGAGGTAAACAGACAAGACAAACAAGATGCATACGGGGTGGTATATGACACATGTGGTGGGTGAACACCTTTGACGGGGAGGGATGTTTGAAAATCACAAGCCCATGAGCCCCCAGATGGAAACAGTGGGACTGAGGTCCCTATCCATGGGCAGTCACCACTGCAACTTAATGGCCCAGAGGGTGGTTGTGCTGGGGGCTGTGTAGGAGGGGCAGGCTGACCTGGGAGTTGTGCCACTCGAGCCTCAAGCTGGCATAGAGGTTCTGCAACAGAACGTTCAATCTCTCCACGCACCATAGCCCGGACTATTAGAAGGGTGATAGGTGGCCCTCTTCCGCCCACACTTGCATGGGGGGGCCGAGCCCCGTCCCCTGCAGCGCTTCCACCCGAAGGTGGCACAGGGCCAACGGAGGAGGAGGTCCCAGGCTGGGCACCAGATCTGCTGGTGACAGGTGCCATGGCCAGCTGAGGTGGGACAGGTGGGTCCGCTGGGACCGGCCTTCCCATATGAACTATGTTTTGGAGAGTTTAATAAAGATATGGGTTAGTAACAGTCAACAGCATTCCCAATTAGTTATAACAGCATGCAGAAGTATTCCCATTAACCCAACATACCAGATTTTCAACAGTTGAAAAGCAAGCATAACACATGCATATATAGAACAATAGTGGACATTACAACAGCATGCAGGTTGAATTGATGGCAACAGGCCACTAATATTGTGGTATTTTAACAGGACACATGCATAGAAATAAATTAAAATATTTATAAACCAAAAGGACATATGTCCCAACAAATGTTTTGAGATTAGACATACCGATTGAGGTGTGGAATTGCATTTTTATGCACATGCAGTAGGGTGGAAAAAGATAGCTCAATTAACAACTTATATATCCTTCTAGTTTTGACTACATTCCTATTAACTGCAGTTATATGTCCCTTACATGGATTATTACACTACCCAATGTCCTTATATTGTGCAATTGGATTTTGCTAGATCATTATATACATGAGCTGTATCTCACATACAAACTGTCCAAGATGCAGATGTTACTGCTACATATTTTGAGAGTTGCTCACACACACTGCTGCTAAGATGGTACACTGACAGCTCTACTTTCATATAATTATCTAGATATGTTCAGGTGAAAGTATCAGTTATATGTTAACAGCTCCCTATATTTCTGGCAGTACACTGACATTTCTGGGAAACACAATACCAAGCTACTCATGTGCCAGATTAACCTGTACATGCTGGGCATGAACCAACAGCTGAGGGTTGTAAATATGCATAAAAGCTACTGGCACTCCTTTCATCCACGTTATATGGGCCTACCCAAGTGTGAGTTGACACTGCTTAAAACAACACTACTATTTGTAGAATGCAACAATACAACAACATATCAAAGAAAATGACACAGACTCACTCCAGGAATTATACATTTAGTAAAGAATTATTACACCTTTATTTATTGGGTTAAAACACTTTTTGAAGGCTCTCTCATTTATTTTATATAACAGTACATGCAGCATAATTACTAACCTGCCTGATGACGTAGCCTTTGCAGCCTATCTTCATGGGCTTGCTGATTCATATCCCGGACACCTGCAGCTGTGAAGTAAATGCAGTGATATTGACACATTGTATAGACAAGCATAGCAATTCTTAACTACTTAATACAATGTCTACTTACTCAGTACTGGGGCATTAGGCATCACACGGGATTCCTGGATCCACCGGTCCAGTTGATCCTCCCTACGGCGCTTCAGGTCAGAATAATGGTACCAGACCTGCTCACCAGTCTGAGGAATACCAGTGGCACTGATGAGATCATGAGCAAGACTGTTCCAGGCCACCGTTTTATATTGGGTACCCTGGTACTGGCCCTGCAGGAGTCTTTCCTCATGACTGTGGACAAGGAGCCAAACCATTACTTTGGACTCCTCAGTGCCCCAGCATTGCACACTAAATCGAGTGCCTTCTCCAACACTGGCCATGCTGACTGCAGAAGGAAGCTACAACCAGTTATAGCAAGTATTCCCGCCTGTGGAGCTTAAATATGCCTCATTTCCCGCACTTATTTGTGATTGGCCAGTTTTGAAAAACCTTAGCTGTAGGCACACCTGCTTAGCTGATGTTGGCAATGTTTAAAATTCCTTTGATATATATGTGTCTGTTGAAAGTGCATGTTTATGAAATGCTATCATGGCTTAGTGGTTAAGTACTGTAACTATAGGGCACAGTATCCTGAGCTCGAGCTCTGTCACTCCTTTTTGTTTTCTTACTGGGCAGACCTGACTGGTTAAGGTACAGTAAAGGAGGTGTGGCCGTGTTTAACAGACATTGCTCAACTTTGCCCGACTTTGCCCAATGTTGCTCGACGTTGCCCGACATTGCATTGGTTAGCACGGTGCGCAGCTATGCGCAAATACGTTGTGATTGTGATGGTTAGCGTGGTGCGCAGCTATGCACAAAGACATTGAGCTGGTTGACGCAGTGCGCAGCTATGAGCAATTGGATTTAAATATGCTCAGTACTGGTAAAATGTCCTTAGCAGTACTTTATATTGCTTAAAATAGGGTACTCTTGCCTCAGAATGCATAACCATTTCACCTTCATATATATATATATAATTAGTTCACTACTACATTTAACATTTCAATGCTTTTTACAAAACTTATATATAAAAAATGTCGGGAAATATTTTTGTATACAGATTTCCAACAGAAAATGGAATGTGCAGTAGTGGGACTTGAACCGGGAATGCCTCCTCTTTGTGCAAAGGCTCTAACCACTACACTATTGCTATTTTGCTTAATTTGCATATATTTTTCTTATTATCCTCTTCTGGTATCTAAGCTGTTAACTGTAGCTAAGCAATGGGCAAACCCACGCAAACACGCACAAATATGGGCAGCTATATTGGATGAAATTAAAAAAAAAAATAAAAATCTTTCTATTTTTAATTTTGTCAGTTGTTTAACATATGGGGGAGTGTAGTGTTACATTGTGCACATGTGAGCGGACTCGCTCATGTAACTTGACATTGTGGCATTTCTTCATTGCAGGGGCATGGATTTTTGGACTGCTCGGCAGTCCGACATTCCCCCTACACTCGTCCACGCTCTGTGTAAGCTTTAGAGTTGAGGCAGCATGCCCTCATTAATATGCATGGCACGCTGCCATCATACTCTTAGACTGGCGCTTCCATGTAAGACTAATCTAGTCTTACACGGAAGATTAGTAAATCCTGGGGAAGGTCTTTGCAGTGACATGAATGTCTATATAAGCCACAATAAGCAGGATTAGGGCTTAATTATAGACACCTCAGCTCTTTACATTAATGAGGTCTTCCTTGTTGTGCCATGGACAGATTAGGGGAGTGGAATTATAAATTCATAAGTTAGGTAAAGTGTTCAGGGAGCACTGTATCGCTAACTGTTGATCAAACACCATAGCCCCAGCCTAATCATCCAAAAACTTGTTAAATTTCACCACACTATTTTCACCTGTGATACAGTCAGGTAATTTACTTCATAATTGTGCCATCCTTTGTGTTAAATAACACATTGTCTTTTTTTATTACATAACACTAAACAGAATTTTAAATTATGATGTTTATATGTCTTTGAATTATTATATATTTCCAAACCCAATAAAAACTGAAGAAAATGGTCAGTAAACATCTTGTAGACAAATATAAGTTAACCCCTGATGTATCTATAAGGGAGAATATAAAGACTCACTCTGACACATCTATTCTTATAACATACCTGCTTAATATCAGGTATTGTTTTGTAAGTTTAAATTGAACTGATTCTATACAATTAACTGGTCAATAATTAAGAGTACAGAATAAAATATTGTGTTCCAAAACTGATCTGATATATACTTTAAATAAACTTGCTAAGATCATAACCTCTCTCATTGTTAAGTCTTTGAGAATCACACCCATCTTTCTCAAGACCTTATTACAAATGGCTCTCACATGATTTTCAAAATGAAAACAGGAATCAATCAATATATCAAAATCCTTATATTCACAAACTTCCAATAAACCAAATGTAGCCAGTGTAATAGAGCTCCTTAATTTTTGTTTGCCAAAATATATTATATTTCACTTTTTCTTACTAAATGAGAGATGAGCTCTACAAGCACATTTACCTAAGCATAGTAAACACTTATTAATATTAGTGAAATAATCTTCATTATTAGCAAAAAAAAAATTACAACCGTCGGCATACTTAACCAATCAACAATGATCATTGTGTAGAATAGAAGCAAAAACAATATCAAAACAAAAAGGCCCGAACACAGATCCCTGAGGCAAACCTGATATCACAAGTACTAGATCTGATTTATTTAATTGAATCACTGCTCTTTGGGATCTCACCCTGCGCTAGCAATTAATCCAGCTACATAAATATTGATTAATCATATATTGTTCTAAAGCCAAGTGAACAGTATGCAGTGATAGTACATCAAAAGCTCTGGCTAAATCCAAATAGATTTCACTTGTGCTATGTACAAGCTCCAAAACCCTAGAGATTTAATCATAAAATATCAACAACTTAGTCAGTGTAGAATGGCATTTCAGAAAATATTTGTTAAAAATATAATGTAATACAAGATTATTTTCTTCAATAATTATTTCACTAATACATCTTTCAAAGCATTTGCATAACATCAGTGGTAAACTCAGTGGATGATAACTTTGTACTGCCATCTTATCTCTATTTAAAAAGTGGGTTAACGAATGATTCTTTATTCATTCCTAGATTATGGCACATATCCATTACAGATCATAGAATGAAATATCCTAGCTAATATACTCACTATGGATGATAATTCTGTACTGCCATCTATTTTCCAGATTTACAAACTGGACTACCTAATGATTCCTTCCAAGAACATGGCACATATCCATTATAGATCATACAGTATAATTAAATGTCCTAGTTAATATACTCACTAAATAATCTTTAATATTAAGCAACAAAATTCCAGGAATACAATCTGGTCCACTTGATGTATAAGATTTCATGTTATTTAAGGTTGTTATAACATCTCTTCGGTAATGTTAGGACATTTTGTCTTATAAGCAATTCTTTCTTCCACAGATTGAGAATTACAATCTTGTGTCAATGCCAAACCAGTAAAATATTCATTAAATTTATAAGCTATCAATTCATGATCACTAATCAATGATGCAACTGCAAAATAGAATTAATGTGATCATCTTTATTCCTGAAGGAATTAATGTATTTATATATATATTTTTAGTGTATGTGTGATCATTTGCCAGCAAATTTGCATATTTTATTTTTTTCATTTCTTATAATTAATGATAGTTCCTTACTTCTCAAACCTAAGTTCTTTTCACTGAATCAGTTTTGGAATTCATGGTAAACACAAGAAGCCCACTTTTTCCTATTACATAATCTGTTCAGATTATAAAGCCAACATACTGGGAATTTATTTTTGGAATTAACTGTCTTAGAGCAAGCTGTTCCAGCTACACTGTTATATATATAGTAGAGATTCTATATTATCATAACCCTCACTAACTGACTCAACCATCTCTTCCCAATCCAAAGATAGCAAATCATTCTGTAACTGATAGCGATCAATTAGATCATGTTTATAATGTTTGGTCTATACTCTTGGTTTACTGTTAGCAACTATTTCAAATGAGAAAGACAACTGAAAAGATAATTCTAAAAGAGGAGAAATCCAAATACTTTGAATTAAAATGGATTACCCGTACCTGACAAAATTAGAACAGTACTACCTCAAGTCAGTTCCAAAATCAATTGTGAAAATTATGATACTTAAAAGTCCAAATAAATTCTCTTTTACAGTTGTTTCCTCCTTCATTTACTTGCCAATCAATGGCAGAATAATTAAAGTCATCTATCAGTACCAGGTTTCTATAATCTAAACTTCATATTTAATGTAGACAGATAATCATAGTATCCTAATACGTTGCAGGTGTATGACAACAAAGTATCAGTGTTATAGATTCATACAAAAATAATACATAGGCTAGGACTATTACTCACTCTAACTCATCAGTACTCTTTACAAGTTTACAAGAAACTGAATTTCTAACCCATAAAGTTACTTTTCCACCTCTCTTGCTTGTTTGTAAGCATTCAAATGTGTTAAATCATAGTGTTTGTAAGTCAGATTAATTCCATATATCAGTAACACAAATACACTCATATCCCTCAATAAGTAGAATAGTTTTAACTCATTTCCTTTGTTCCCCAAGCTTTGGGCATTATAAAGTATTTTAAAGATCTATTAAATTTCCTGTTTCTATTGCACAAATGGATTTGTTCATGTGAGGCCTTAAAAATTCAAGGAAAGATTGCACATAGTGCAACATTTAGATTTAAAGTTTCAAAAGACTCAGTTGCATTTTTCTTCTTATATAATGGTACACATCTTAACTCATTAATACTATACTGCAAAATAAATTTAGTATAGGTCGGTTTAACGCTACTTAAACCTGGTAACAAATCAAAATAATCAACTAACTTCACCCCTGAGGAAACAGTAATATACTCATTATTCAATGATGTTACTTGAATAGTAATGCATTTTACACGAGACCATAATTACTAGCAGCTGAGAATAACATTTTTCCACTATCGTTACAGAAATAAAAACAGACTTTTCACTGTCTTTATTAACATTATTTCTTTTAAGCTTTCTTATCCATGAGATCTCTTACCATCCTTTCTTCTGCTCACTAATACAATTGCTAATACAATCAGAGCAATGATTACAGGAAACATTACCAGTCAAAGAAGAAGAAAGATTTACTCAAAACTTACTATGCTTAAAACAACATCCTCTTTATTAGAATGAATCAAACGTCAATATTTACTTACATTAACTGAACTATGTCCAGCTTCACATTCTTTTAATACCTTCTTGGAATTAGGAGATAGAAAAACCCCTAATAGCATAAGCTTCTTATGTTGTAAGCTAAACCTTTCAACCAACAAATCAACACACAATTCTTTTCTGTGATCAGAGTTTCTTTTCTTATTACCAGCTGCATCTATGTCAACTTTTGTAACAAAAGAGTCAGACAAAAATTCCCCAATAACTGAGATTGTACTATCATAATTTTCCACCACAGTTATTTTTTTTATATTTTGAAACATTAGAACACTCAGATTTGCTAGTATAAGAGCTCTCTACTCTAATGCAGCATGTTTTAAATCACTTGCATATATCCCTGAAAGAAAATGCAGAGCCAATGAGTTACTCACCAAAAGTTAGGATCAACCAAATCTTCTTTCCAAGAATGGTCACATTATTCTCAGATAAAAACTGTTTTATTTGAAATAACACTTGATGAAACAAACAAGTTATCTTCTATTAAATTTATCAGTGGGAAAGATTTGCTAACATTCTTTTTCTTGACTCCATTAATATTCACAGCTTTCTTTTCCTCTAAACTGGAGTTTTAACAGACTTAAAACAATAAACTTTCTGCAGCTTGCTTTCAACCTTGATCCTAATTTAACTGCTGACTCATCAGCCTTACCTCCCTTGTTCCATCCGTACTTTCTCATTGTTATTACTTTTTAAACCTAAATGCTCCAACTGCCTATTTTAACAAATTCAGAAATAAACCCTAATCCTTCTCTAGTACTCCATACACATTCAGTTTGAAAATCAATTTACTATTGAAAGTTAAACTTAAATCTTCTAAACGTTTACAATTAATATGCTTTTGTTCTGAACCAGAATTTATTTTCAAATACCTCACAAGTTATGCATTATGTTCATTAAAAATTCTGTTTATTACTACTGTCCAAGCCCATTCTTTTTGGAGAGGTTGTAGCCAGTGGGAGAGAGCTGTGTGTGGTTGGAGACACTATGTGAGCATATGTTGGTTGTTGTTTCTTACCCCACAAGTTATACATTTACCAAAATATGTCTGATTAATCAAATCTTTAAGAACATGTGAATTTATGGAATCCATGTTAATCAAGTTGCAAACTCTTCTGCTTTAATCTAACTGACAAAAAAGTAACTTGTCACTACCCTATAACTACTTAAATGCATACTCAGCAGAAAATTGCATCTGCTCAAGAGCAGAACAGTTGCAACTGAACACAGCCTCAGAAAGGAACACACACTCCCCCCATTAAACAGCATGTACTTTCAGTGCTGCAAAAATTTAAAAAAAAATAAAAAAATGTAAAAAGTTTTTTTCATCTGTGTCCTTAAAAGGCCAGGCAGAGTATAGTTCACAGCACAAAAAGCAGCATAAAAAAACAGAATATATAGCAAGCACTCAAAAGGAGAGACTGTAGTTCAGCACATAGCTCCAGAAAGGAACACATACCCCACCCAATTAAATAGCATGTACGTTTAGTAATGAGGAAGTAAATACATAAACAAAAAGTATCTTCAAAAGTGTTCTTAGCAGGACAAACAAGGGACAGATCACAGCATACCAAGCACCAACAAACAACAGAATATTGCATCTGCTGAAAAGCAGAACAGTTATAGCTCTGTTTACAGCCCAAGATAAGACAAGATCTCTCTACTAAACTGCATGGACTTTCTGTGCTGTAAAAACTAAATAAAATAAAAATCAAAGGTTGTTCACCCATGTCCTTAAAAGGTCAGTCAAGGAAGAGGTCAGACCAAACACCCCCAAACTGAATAGTTATAGTTCAGCACACAGCCACAGATAGGAAGGACCCCCCCCCCATTAAACAACATGTACTTTCAGTGCTGTACTGTTAAATAAAGTAATAAAATCAAAGTCTTTTCGCCTTGAACTTTAAAAGGCAACCATGGAAGAGTTCACAACACACCAAGCAGTAAACAGTAGAATATGTGGAGAAATACTTAGGTATTCAGTGAACATATAAGTTACAAAGATATCCAGTGGTAATATCAGATGTCTTCTAGTATCCTCTGAGCTATCTGTGAAGAGTAGCCATTCTTTGTGACTGGGGAAGCGACTTGGTAGCCAATAAGTTTAAAAGGAGGTTGATGGTCTGCAGAGAGTTTGGTAAATAAGATTTCATTCTTGCCTGGATTTTAATTCCCTCCAGTTAGATCTTGCTCAAGTTAGTTCCTACATTGTCACCATCAGGGGATGAATAAGCACAACTTGCTGGTATAAGGCTGATGGTTGGCAGCCAGAGAAGCAAAAAAAAATGTTGAAAAATGAAAATAAAAAAATTGCAAAGCTAGCTATTCAGTCCTTTGCCTGCATGTTATGAACTAGAACGGCAATGCATGTTTCAGCCACTGGTGTAGGTGATGAATGTGTTCAATTTTAGTGTAGCTTGTTTTCATATTTTAAATATCATAAAGCTCTTTTAAAATAAGACAAAAAGTCTCTCTTTTGCATAACAATTTTTAATAGACAAATAATTCCCCTGCAGCTTCATATAAAAGTCATTTGGAACTTTAATCCAGAATTGAGAAGTTGTGCTATTTATTAGCACAACTTCTTAAATTTGCCACATTAGCACACCAGTAAAATACTGGCAGCCAACACATGTCCTATTACTATACAGCCTAAATACCACAGTGCTTAACCAACAATTTATAGTCATATGGCTAGAGTCTTTAGGGATGTGCAAAGAGACAGCTTTTATGTTGACGGTAAGTATTTTATTTTAGTTTCTGGCTGGAAACCAAATAGTATTGTGAGCAGTGGTATTAGCAGACCCTACCCAGATCAGAATACAGATTTTTTTTTATTTATTTACCAAAATCACCATGAGGGGAAGGTCATCTGATATAAGCAACTAAAGCCCACCATCAACAACTTTACTGCATCTGTTTTTACCAGTTTTACAAATCAGAGGTGACTGAATGGTTTCTGTTTGGATGAAAGGAACTGACAGAATGATTATAGCAAAGTGATCATTGCTGTGGCTTGGTGAATGGAGTAAAGGTGGGGGCAAAAAATAATGATATCTGAAAGCTATAAGATGAAAAACATTTGCTATGATTTTTTTCACTTTTTCTGGTAGGAAGCCATATAGATCTATATCATCGTCATCATCTTTCAGTTGTTCCTGTTAGGGGTCACCACAGCGGATCATCTGTTTCCATTTCTTCCTGTCCTCTGCATCTTGCTCTGTCACACCAACCACCTGCATGTCCTCTCTCACCACATCCATAAACCTTATCTTAGGCCTTCCTCTTTTCCTGTTACCTGGTAGCTTCATCCTTTGCATCTTTTTCCCAATATACTCAGCATCCCTTCTCAGCACATGTCCAAACCAGCATAATCTTGCCTCTCTGGCTTTGTCTCCAAACCTTCCAGCCTGGGCTAACCCTCTAATATGCTTATTCCTAATCCTGTCCACCCTCATCACACCCAGTGCAAATCTTAACATCTTTAACTCTGCCACATCCAGCTCTAACTCCTGCCTTTTTGTCAGTGCCACTGTCTCCAACCCATATAACATAGCTGGTCTCACTACCCTCTTGTAGACCTTCCCTTTCACTCTTACTGATACTCGTCTGTCACAAATCACTCCTGACACTCTTCTCCACCCACTCCATCCTGCCTGTATTCTCTTCTTCACCTCTCTATAGATCTATATACAGCTAGTAAATCCAATATTCCAGAGGTTTTTTGTTGCCACTGTATGGCACTATACTAGGTTTCCACCTGGATGCAACCTGAATTATGCAGAAAAGGCTGGGTAAAACTGATGCCTAGAATAATGTACATGTACTAAACTGTTTTTATGTCTGAAGTAAAAATTGTCTACATTTCACTAGAAAAAAAAAAAAATTCAGTTGTAACAGGCAGTAGCTACAATGCCATGACTTCAAGTAGTTAAAGCTGTGAAATCAGACTCAGAGGTGAAATGCATTAGATGCTCTGAGACTATAGTTGCAGTTTTAGGTCTGTAGTACTGATAATTACTCTGTTGTTATTACCTGAAAGTTTTGTACTGAAATATCAAAATGGGCAGAGATTTGGCCTTTCAGGCAAAGGCCCAGTGGCTATACGTCATCCATACTTTCAACCACAATCTAACATTCTACTTGTTTTTCAAACTGGGTTCTGTGGTGAACTTCTGTTTAATATGCTGTACAGAGTAATGGCCTTAATACATCTTTACTGAATTGTGAATACATCACATGAAAAACTCTTCTTTACTTAAACAGAAAAATGTTTTCAATTGCAACATGCTCTAACTACAATGCTATCTTGTTAAGTGGCTACAGCAGTGATGTTAAATAAAATGCAGCTGTACTGCACTGCACTCTATAAAGTTATAAACATATACAGTCTTGGGGGTGTTTTCTAACTGAACATCCTATTGTTATTAGATGAAAATTTTGTAATAAGATCACAAAAGGGACATGGATTTAGCCTTTCAAATACAGGCCCTGAAAACAGTCTGACATTTTATAGTATATTGGTTTTAATTTTGGATGCTGTATTGAATTTGTGGTCAGTATTCAGTATAATCATGTCCTGAAATTCATGGTTATTGAGCTGCCAATACAAGAGAAGAAAAAATAGTACACACTTCACCAGAAAAAGGTACGCAATTTCACCTTCAAATTTCCACAGTTATAATGTCATACTGTTAAGTAGTTAAAGCTGTGGGGTCAAATTCATACTGTGCTGCACTGGAGGATTAGAAGTGTGAACAGCAATCTTAGGCATGTTTTGTATTTAAATGATCTGAAAGATGTGTAATGAAACGGCAAAGTGAGACATAATGATAGCCTTTCAAATGCAGGCCCCACTGGCTTTTGTGAAAGTGATTTATTGCCATAGTCTGACATTTTTGAATTGCAGGTCATTTTCATGTGTGGTGAACATGCACTCAGTATGCTGCACAAAATAATAGTCTAAAATATTTCTTTGTCTAGTGCTGAACACATCAAAAATTTAAAATCGTTTGCATTTCAGCAGAAAAATTGTATGTTTTCAGAAGTGACTATGATACTATACTTTCAAATGGCTAAACCTGTGGGGTCAAATTCAGAAGTATGCATTACTGCGAACTGTATTCCTACCTATGTTTTACAAGTAAATATTCTGTAGCTATTATTAAATCTCTAAAGGTAACAGAAATATAGCCTTTCAAAGACAGCCATCAGTGTCTTTAGTTCACATGCCTCTACTGCCATAGTTTTGCATTTAGCATTATACTGAGTTTTCATTTTGGGTGCTGCTGTGAACTTAAGCTCAACACACTGAGTACATTAATGTCTGAAATATTTATTTAGATGTGAATATATCAGAATTATAATAAAAACAAATCCTCTCTATTTTTTTTTCAGATCTGATTTGCTGTGACTACAATGTCATGCTTTCAACATCTAAAGCTGTAGGATGATACTGACAGCTCTGCTGCCTGGGAAGGTCAGAGGTTAGAATTTGACACTTACTTTTACATTATAGCTTAATGCCCTGTTGTTTTTATCGGAACATTTTGTAATGAAATACCAAATGTAGGGAGAGATACAGTCTTTGAAATATTAGACTAAGGAGTCTTTCGTTCATGTACCTTTATTGCCACAGTCTGACATCTATGCATTTTAGTTGGGTTTTACTCTGCCTATGCTGTCATGATTTTGTACTTAGTATGCCACATGCAATAATGGTTGAAAATACTTCTTTGCAAAATTATGATTACATCAAGAGTCAATAAAATTCAATATTGCACCAGAATATCTGTAGCTATATCTATACCTGTGTATAAATCTACACATATATCATATATATATATATATATATATATATATATATATATATATATATATATATATACACACACACACACACACACACACACACACACACACACACACACACGTGTGTGTGTGTGTACGTGCGTATATGTGAATATATGGATATACACACATACATCGATATATATTTCTTTTTCATTTGTAATGTACTGTAACTATAATGCTATACACTCTTCTGACTAAAGCAGTGGGATAAAGTTCAATGTGATGTAATGGAATCTCTGTGCTTAGAATTACCTTCTTAGCTATATATTTTGTTGAACAGTTGCTATTACTTGAACGTATCATAATGAAATATCTAAAATTAACAAAGATGTAAGATTTTAAAGACAGGGACTAGTATCTTTAGTTTATATACCTTTTCTACTGAATAAGACATTTTCCATTATATCCAGTTTTCATTCTGGATGCTGAACTGAACTCCTGCTTAGAATGTTGACAGAAATGCCTCTTTATCAGTCATAGTTACATAAGATTTAAAAATCTTATTCATTTCTCCTGAATACAGTTTTAGTTAGTTAGTTAGTTATTTTGTCACTAGGTGTATCATCCCCCAGCAAAGATCAGTGAAATACATTGCAAGAAGATAAGTTGTACATGTGTCTGTACTGCTGAAACCACTAAATGGATATTTATAGCTGAAAAGCTTGATATATTATTATCAGAAATTTGATATAATAATCTTTACAATTACAGAAAAATAGTCGCTTGTTGCTAACTACCACTAGTCCTTTTCATCCATTTGAATGCTCTAGTTATTAGATTCATTTAAAAAATATGTCTTTTGCATTTTATCAAGCTGGTACATTCAGTATGTATCTGAGTTATGTTTATTAATTGATAACCCATGATAATAACACTAATAATACACTATTGTAGGAAAATGTGATATATTATGGTATTTCACTTTTTTAATTTCTCCAAATCTTTTGGGTTTCTAATATCATGAAAGGAATGGACCCTATTCCTAAGTCAAAGTATGATTAAAGTTCATGAAATTTGTGTTGTTTCAATCTTTGATTTTACCTAGAAGTGCTCTTTGCAGCACCTGCAATGTGCCTGTATTGACTCCTGCAATTTATATGGAGTTACATGTATGAGTAACAAATCTAGTTAAGACTGTAAATTCTTTTTTTATAAGACCCATTGCTCCTACTACTAATGGAACTGTCTGTGTTTCCTTTTTCCACGTTGCTCTCATTTCTGCCTGCAAATCCTGGTACTTTATAGCTTTGTGTCTCTCTGTACATAAGACTGTAGTCACTAGGTGTAGCAAATTCAATGATCAGTGCTTCTTTTGCCTTCTTTTCATGGACTACTATTTCTGGTTGTCTTGTATCTATTTGTGAACTGTTGGTAATGGGTGATCCCATGTGATATAAGCTTCGTCATTTTCTATAATGCTTTGTGGCTTATGTTTCCAATGTTTTTTAGCTACGTCACTATTATAATGTTTGCACAATCCCCAATGCAAACAGTCTTTCCAAATTACTATGCCTTTCAGTACACAGTCCTTCTGCCATAAGTATGCCACAACCAGCTACTGTTTCCATTACTGTTTTACAAAACCTACATTTGTCTGTTTCTCCCAAATGTTCAATGGACTTTGTAAACCAACGTGTATGTAGTCTATTATCTTGGGTCAACAATATTCACCTTTCCTCTGTTGGTTTAAATTCACTTCTCTTTACCCATTCCTGCATTTAATCCTGATCAAATGAGGTTGTTTCAAGAGTTTACTATATTTGGAACTATATTTATGCATTTTCCACCTTTCTTCCTTCTCATCTGATCCTTCACCTTATATTCAGTTGCTCCCTGATTTGTATGTACTTCTGGTTTGATTTTAATTCCCACGTGACACCAATATGCTTCTGCTAAACTAAGCATGGAAGTCATATCAGACTTAGTCATCTTTTAAAAACTTTCACTACATTTGTGTCTTGTGAGGTCAGCAGATATGTATACAGTCCCACGATTGCAGATCTATACATATAATGAATTTGGGAATATATAGTCTTGCTATGCACTGATTTTTATAAATAATTTGATAAGCATGAGGCATCCTTCTTCTTTTCCTATCCAACTGAACCAAAACCTTTTCACTCACTCCAAAAGTGTAAGTTAGGACAGGAAGAGCAAATTGGTTTGTAGCTTAGACTTTGTTCCTAGATGTCAGTGCTGTTTTCAGTATTAATTTTAGTCTACTAAAATAATTCTTACTAAGTCTTGTTCATATTTGTTCATGTTTTATTGTTGATCCTTCATCAATTCCCAACTATTCATACACTCCCTCTTGCTCAAGTTCATTTATATCACATTCCTCTCACAGGCTGACATTTTCTTGATATTGCAGCTTTCCTGCTTTAAAGGTTGATTTTAGACATATATGAGGACCAAATGACATTCTTATATCATCTGAAAATGTTTTGACCACTTGCAGTTGTGCTTTCAGTTCCTCATCTAATGAACTATACAGTTGTAAATCATCCACAAAAAGAAGATACATCTGAACACTTTGTTGTTTTCTGGGAGTCAAATTGTAGCCATGATCTAATCTGTTAAGTAGACAGTTTAGTGGATTAAGAGCAAGACAAAACAGCAGCAGTGACAGAGTCACTTAACATTTATCACTGCTTAACTGCAAAGTGGTTTGCCACTTTTTTATTGTTGCTTCAATGTAATCGATCCATGTAGGCTATATCTTATACATTTTTAAGCACTCTTTTATTAATAACTGTGGGATACTGTCAACTGCTTTTCTGTAGTCTTTGCATGCCATTTTCCATTTTTACAGTTCTCCATTTAACTTATTTAACAACAAACAATCCTTTTTTTTCCATATGACTTTCTTTTGTTACCCTTTTGTTCTACTGCCATGTTGTTTTCTTCTAAATGACTATAAACTCTGTTGGCTTGAGTTCCAGTGTATAGTTTATACTTCACTGGAAGGCAAGTTATCAGTCTATAGTTTTTAGGATAACTTGCAGGTTTACTCTTAAGTAGGAGTATTGTTTTTCTTGTTGTTAACCAGTGTCTGTTCAGGTTTCGCATATAAGTAGTTCTTACTCATGGCTAAATCTTCATGTAAAGATGTTAACACTATTAGCCAGAAGTTAGGTACTGCATCTGGGCTTGGGATTTTCTCAACTTTGTTTCAATCTGTTTGGCCATTACTTCATCCCATTTCATATCCTATACATTTGAACTTCTAATTCTTTCTTTTACTTTTTCTATCCATTCAGCATCTTTTTTATGTCCCAAAGGATCTTCATATATATTTCTCCAAAATGTATCTATGTCTTCTTTTTTGGTTGTGTCTCAATTCCTTTTGCAATGTTCCCTTGTCTATAAAACTTTTTTGGGTCATCAATAAACCACTTATTTTGTACTTTTTGTTCATATTTATCTGCAGATCTGCTAAGTTTTTCTGCCTGTGCTGATATTTTATTTTATTTGCAATAGAGCATGATACATCCTGATCACTTCTGATACTGTGCATTGCTTTTATCACATCTATCTGTATGAGCATTTTTGTTGATCTGTTCTCTCTTCTATAATCTTCTAACAGTGACACCACATCTTAATTGCTTTATAGTTTTCTCTATTTGATACTTCCATGATAGCATTTGATTTCTCCCCTTCCTTTTCCTTACCGCCCCGTGTTTTTTGTGAAGATGTTATGTGTTATTAATTTAGCTGTACAGTAATAGGTCCTACTTATTTCTATTATACTGCATGAATCTCTATGATAAGTCCTAATTACTGCATTCATTTGTTTTATCAAAGTTCTAGCTTTTGGGGTTTTAGTGACTTTATGTAATCTATTTTTTCATTGATCTTAATATGTCTGTCCATCTCTATTAAATCAAGCAAATCTTCACTTAGATCATTTTCTTCTAAACTGAGGGCACATGTTGTTCTCCATTTCCTACAGGTATTCTACAGAAAGTTCCAGAGCATCTTTCTGTGCAGCATTCTTTTTAGTCTCATCTGTGTCATCCGTTGCTCTTTCATATGGTAACACACTAGTTTATCACTCCACAACACTGACTGTATCACAGCTGCCACAGTTTCCTGTTCCTTCCCTTTCTGTGCCATGCCAACTGAACTTTTGTACTAGTTTCCTATAGAAATCTCCAAAGTATCTTCATATGGCATCTGATCAGATGTTTCATTCCACAACATTGACTGTATCACAGTTGCCACAGTTTCCTGTTCCTTCCCTTGCTGTGCCACTCCAACTGAACTTTTTTACTAGTTTCCTATAGAAATCTCCAAAGTATCTTCATATGTCAACTGATCAGATGTTTCCCACTCCATTGGTTTCTCTTTAATTTGGGGATTTATTTCTCTACCCTGCTGTGATGTTATCAGAGTTAGATTTTCTACAATAAATCCTTCAGTTCACAGGTAATCCATAACTTCAGTTTATATTTATTTTCCTGTTTGTTTTCTTATTTTTTGTATTGTACAATTTTCCATACCAGATGCCTTTGCCTATATTTGTCTTCAAACATCTTTGGTGTTGCTCTTGTTGTATTGATTAGTTTTGCTTTCTCCTTTGCATAAATATTGCACCATATCAGATTTATCTTTCTTTCCCATGACCATATTTTTTTTATACCTTTTTTATACCTTTCAAAAATCTCTAAATTTTGTTCTTTATATTTTTGTACTTCCTCAGTTGCTTCTGTTTCCAAACAGCCCAAGGTTTCTCGGTCTACATAATGTTTTATTGATGAAGACAATTTTTTATTTGAAGCTTCTGACAGTTTTTCTTGAGCAAGTATTTTTCTTTCCTCTAATTTCTCTCTGTTAATCTTTTTTTAGATCTTCTGTCTAGAAGTTCTGGGCTTCTTGCATAATAGTAACAATACATAATTTCTTTCTTATCCTCAATAGTCCACTCTGTCATCTTTATGGCTCTTCTTTGGTTCAGTTTTTGCAATATTTGTGGTCTACTGCTTCCTTTTACAACAGGAAGGCCATCTTCTCCTTGAGCCTGGCCTAACACCATTGTAGGAATAGTTCCAAGCCTTGAGGATTCTATACTGTCATTTTTTTCCAGTCTTGGCACCAGTGTGCCTACCAGGATTGGGCACTTTTTTATCCTGGGTCTGGTGCACCCAGCTTTCCATTTTATTTTTTAACTACTTCTGTAATAGGATCACAGGGTCATAGGAACTTACTAGGCTATTGGCCCTGAGGCCCTTACAAGCCTAGCCAAAAATTTAGCCCATGTTCTGACAAGTCAGCACCCAATGCACCTGTCCAACAGGGAAACAGGTGGAATCCCAGTGGTGTATTTTCTGTTCCCCATCCAGTTATCTAGGTTGTGCTTAAAAATGGATAATGGGATACTCTGCTTGACGTGGACATGGGGTCTATTCCATAGAAGGGGGATTCTCTGGGACACAAATCTGTCCTGCCAACAAGTCCTATTGATGTCACATACTAGGTTGAGATCACGCATGTGGGTTACTTGAGTGGAGCTTGACTTGCGGATATGCAGCAGTCCCATCAAGACGGGGTCTGAGATTGATTGCTTTGTATGTCAGACAAAGGTCAGCTCTAAGGAGTCTGTATGAGACTGAGTAGAGGGACAGGGCTTTTAGCTTATCTGTTTATGGTAGATGTTAAGAGACCCTCTATTCTCTTGGTGAGGAACCTCTGTGGTCTCTCCAGCTGCTCCATGTGCTTTGTGAGATGCATGCCAAAAGGGGCATTGTACTCAATAATTGGTCTTACAAGGGAAGAATACAGGGATGTTATGACTTCCATAATTTTGTGTGAGATACTGTGCAAGACAGGCAGAAAGATATTGGGAACAGTGTCTTAAACAATGAAATGTATGTGATATTATAATGCCTGGTCTTGTATGTACCATATTGTGTGGACATAATAGAAGTTAGAATATCTGTCTAGTACTTTGAAAACATAAGTAATTAATCAGTTATTTTTATAAACATACAACAGTACTCAATAAAAATCTACTTAAAATATAGTACAGTAATCTGAGAATACCCTTCACAAATCTGAATATAAATAACTACCAATGAACTTGTGGCATAACAGGGAGTATGATATACAGTACTGGAGGGGACATTCCTTAATCCTTCTTAAATGAAATTCTAATTTCATGAGATGAAAACAAAGAAGTATACTTCTGATATTTAAGCGTAATTTCTGGTCATTACAATAACTCCACTATCATTTTAGTGCATATACCAATGGGAAATTAAAATAGATTCTAGGTGGAGAAAACTCAATAAAGGAAACTGATATAATTATAAGTAGTAAATATAAAAATATTATAAGAAGAAGAAGAAGATGATGATGATGATGATAAAATAGTTGTAAATATGAGAAGAAATACAGGTTGCAGTGAATGTATGGAAAACTAAAATGCCAAATTCCATGATAATCCCATGGCATACCTCCCTGGACTACATGAAAAGAGACATGGAGGAGCTCTCAGATTATGTAGCCCAGGTGGATATGACCCTAGCCCTGAGCAGCATCCTACCATCACCCAGAATGATACCACAGTACAAGCAGAAAATGACTGATTTCAACAATTGGCTAAGTTTCTGGTGTCACTCTAAGGGGATCCAGTATCTGTCTGCCTGGGATGACATGATTGACAGATCTCGATGCGTTGCCAGAAATGGCCTGCATCTGTCACCACCTGGGCTTCTGGATACTGGTCAAGGCACTTGCCACCCCTATAGTGCCTTTTTAGGAGGTGTTCCAAAGACCAAATTACCACCATAACAGCTACAAACAAATGCAATCTGAGGGTCATGCTGCTCAATGCTAGAAGTCTAAATCTCAAAATGTACTCACTCAAATTTCTCCTTAAAATGGAGAAAATTGACATTTGTGCTGTAACAGAGACCTGGCTCAAGGCAGCAGAAAGCACCCCTACACTACCAGGCTATAACTCTTTCCACATCTTTCAGCCCCAGAACTTGGACCCAAGCTCCAAATGTGGTGGTGTTTCCATATGCATAAAGGATGCGCACACCTCCAGACTGGTAGCCCAACATAACGCATCAGAGATACTTCAGGTGCAGATAACACTGTCTAAGACAGTGATTCAGGTCGTAGCCTGCTATAGGTCCCCAACCATGTTGCAAGACACACACTCCATGTTCCTATTCACCCTGGAGAATATTAGGGTCCAACCTAACACTCTCATACTAGGCAACTTCAACTACCCCTCCATTAACTGGGAAAACTACTCATGTACCAATACACTTGCCCAACGTTTCCTGGAGTTCATTTTCCAATGCCTGGACCAGCTCGTTCTTACCCCTACTAGAGACAGCAACATCCTTGACCTGGTCATTACTAACATAGGCGATCGTTGTTCTACACCAATAGTCTACTCCTTCCTGGTTAGATCTAACCATAAACCAATCACCTTGGAAATCCACATTCCTCCCATCCCCCCCTCCCCCGCAAAGGTAACCACCATGAAAAACTTCTCCAAAGCTAACTTCAGGCTCCTAAAAATAGAGGTGGCTAACTTCACGGCACCCATGCAAATGGAGAATAGTTTCATGACCGCTGAATCATACATCAATGCACTGTACGAAACGTACACAAATGCATGGATCTCGCCATACCCAATAAGAACCAAGACGCTCTCCTCCAAAAAAAGGAAGCCAATCTGGTGGTCCCCTGCCATAAACAAACTCTACAGCAGAAGGAGGAAACTGATGCTGAATAAGATGAAGTCCCAAGACTGAAAAAACTCCCTTAGCCTCAACAAAAAGTTGAGATCCCTCATCAAATCCTCTAAAGCTAGTTATGAAAACAGAATTGCAGCAGACAGTAAAGACAAACACAAGGCCTTCTATAATTATGCAAAGAATCTCCACGGCAATACCCAGATTTGCTCTGAGCTACTGCACAATGGTACCTCCTTTACCAAGCCAACAGATATTGCCAATATACTGGCCGACAGATTCAGTGCCAACTTTACCCCTCCCTCCCAAAGGACCAATTGCAATACCAGTAGATTGCCAGGCATCCAGTATTACTGCTGCACAGATTAAAACAGCACTGTCCAAGGCCAAGAATACAGCTTCTATGGGAACTGACGATATCCCTGGCTGTGTTCTACATGAACTACAGAGTGAACTGGCACCTCACCTGTGTGCCCTGTTCAATCACAGCCTCACCTCAGGCTTTGTCCCTACCAAATGGTGCACTGCTACAGTCATCCCTCTCCACAAAGGAGGAGGGACTACAGACCCTGGGAACTATCGCCCCATTAGCCTGATGAGTCTGATATGCAAAGCTATGGAACACATCATCATGGACCTAATAAACAATGATATAGGGAATCTCTAAACTCTGGATTCCGCACAGTTTGGTTTTGTGAAGGGTAGATCATGCCTGCTCAACTTGGTCGACTTCTTTGAGTCAGTCACCAGAGCTGTGGATGAAGGCAAGGTGGTTCATACAGCCTATCTTGATCTGGCCAAGGTCTTTGATACCATTCCCCACTCAGGAATCATAGAAAAACTCACTAAGCTAGGCATCACCTCCTATATCCCTAGGTGGGTTGCAGACTGACTCACAGATAAAACTCACAGTGTGAAAGTAGCTGACTCCAAGTCAGACTGCTGACTAGACTAGTCACGAGTGGAGTCCCGCAGAGTTTGGTCCTGGGTCCTCTCCTATTTGGTATCCACTTCTCTGAAGTCCAGGCCAACATGAAGGGACTCTGGCTGACAAAGTTTGAAGATGATTGCAACTTGAGAGCTATAATTAACTCCCCAAGTGATGTTGACATCCTACCAAATGGCTTCACTGAGACCAGCTACTGGTGTCAGAACCATGGCCGTAAGCTCAATGCCAAAAAATGTGTCATTATCCCCTTTGGGAAAAACCTTCCTATGAATTACCACATTGATGGTAGTCCACTGAATGCAGAAGGTGTTATAAGAGATCTGGGAACATAGGTTGACTGCAACCTCTCTTTTGATCACCACATTGCCATTGAGGTCAGAAAGTCCTGTGTGGCACATCTCATTACTAAGGGTTTTGCATCCAGGAAGAAAGAGGTCATTGTCTCCCTATACTATTCCCTCATTAGGCCAATCATCGAGTACAATGCCCCATTTGGCATGAATCTCACTAGACACCTGCAGCAACTGGAGAGGCCGCAAAAGTACCTCACAAAGAGGATCCTAGGCCTTATACACTTGTCCTATATGGACAGACTCAAAAAACTCCAACTATTCTCTGTCTCATATCACCTACTTAAAGGCAATCTCTGTTTGACTTACAAATCCATGTCTGACTCGGCTCTGTTAGAAATGCTACATCTAAAAAAATTCCAATCCCTCCACCCCACACGCTCCAGAGACCTCAACCTCATTACCACAATCAACAGAACGTACTGGAAGGACAGGTTCATAAACCAGAGACTGCCCATGCTATGGAATAGACTTCCTATACATGTCAAGCAGAGCAGCTTGCTGACCCTCTTCAAGAGAGATCTTGCTGAGTGGATGGGAAATAGAAATTTCGTCCCGGGGATAACTCCAGTGGTTCTATTTGACATAGGCACTGGGAACTAAGGTCGGGTGGCACGATGCCAGGGTAATCCTATGGCTAGGCTTGTAAAGGCCCCAGGGCCATTAGCCTATTACACACCTATAAACCTATGAACCTATGAAAATGTTGATACAATGAGCAGTTTTATGATCTACCTTTTAATTTTACATATTTAGCTTAAGTTTCATTTACAACATGTCAATAAAAACACAAACAATAAAAATATTTTTTTGAGGATGGTGAAAGCTATTGCTTTCTTTGACTCAAGGTCAAATTCACTACACTGACGAAGCCACAAAGGGACAGAAATGTTATTCCTTCAGCCAAGTGCTTTTTATTATTGTAGCTGCTAGTGTTCAAATGCAAGATAAAATTTATGTATGTGAAAAACAATTTAATAGCATGACAAAACAATAAAATGTAACTATAATGTTAAGCTATAGATATAACATCAAAACATTAAAAAAAATAACATCATACAACCTGTACTGTAATTAGTTCAAGCAGGCAGTTAAATAAAATTGCTGCAGCAGCCAAGCAACGAAAAATAACGAGGTGTATTCCCCAATACATTAAAATCAACAGTTTTAATAAACAAAGATTGCAAAAGCTCAAAGGTATTTGTCAAAATGGATACAGGGCATTATCATAATATATTTTGCCTCCTCCAAGACTTGACATTGCTTTCAAATAGTCTGCAAAGTTCACAGAAATAAAGACATACCTGTAGTATGGGGCAATTATCCCTTGCATGTCTGAGCATGCAGTACACATTGGTTAATAAGATACTGCCACAGTGATGAATCACAGCCACTCCTTCCCAAAGCAGATTGTTGACTACAATGAAGAAATAGCACAGCAGAAAATGTCCCATGTGTGTCAAAACAAAACCGCAACAAATTAAAAGTGTATTGTTATAATGTAAAAATGTAAAACTTAATTACTTGTTAACACTTGTAGCTTACTTATAAATATGCCTCACTTGTACTCTTTTCTTAGGTTCTAGTTGCACTTTCTCAACCTCTTGATCCCTTCTGAGTTGTATCAACATTGACCTAAAATTTCCATTCTAATCTTTGCTTTCCTGTAGTCTACATATTATATCTTACTCAAGTTTTAGCGATATACATCCCTGTTGTTTTACAGAATTTCCTGCTCTTCTTTTCCTGCAGTATTCCTACTTAATAATTTGTCACTTACTGTTCTGATTTTTATTTTTGCATATATATTGTCTTTCTGATTTTTTTGTATATGTATTGTGCATACTCTTAGTTAATTAGTTAATTTTGTATCTTACAATTATGAGCTTGATTTATTTAACCTATTTGTCATCCTAACCTCCCATCATCTCCTGGTACATAGAGTGGCAGATCAGTGAACATATGATGTCAAATGTCCTCCTGTTTGACCATCCAAGATATCGGCAGCAGACCAATGATGGTAGCCTAGTATGAAACAGCATGGTGGCATCAGACAATCTCCACACATTTAGCTTAAGTAAGACATTTACTCATGCTGCTAGTGAGCTGCTGGCTGGTATAGTGTATTCTACAACATACTGTAGAATCCTACATGAGTAGTTCAGATCCTGCACATCTCTACTTTTTTATTTTTGTGAGTAAACGGAGATGTGGATCCATATGATAATATGACCACAGTGCTGGCTTGCCAATTTGACTTTAACTTTGTGCTTGACTTTGACATTGTGCTCAACTTTGGATTTGCACTTTATGGTTACCAGATTCAGCCCATTGGCTTTCTGTTTTGTGCTGCCTGGGATGTTTATTTAGTTATTAAATTATGGTTGTTCCTCTAGTTGGTGGTCAGGCTGTGTTTTTAATGCTGTGTATATCATTACATGATGTCCTTCTGCTGATATCTAGGTGCTTCCTGTTGGTGGCCAGGCAGTATATATATGGTTACGGAATGCTTTGCTGCTGATATTTTGGATGGCTATGGATGATGACATCATATACTTGCCAATCTACTGTTTGATGTAATTCCACAAAGCAAGAACAGCGCACGAACAACATTCAAACAGTTACTTATTTAGCAGTTTAAAAAGCCACACAGATAATGAATTACCACCATGCTGAGTAGCAGAGCAGGTTAGAACAAATCTATGAAACACTGTATTCAAACAAATAAGAAATGATAATCTGAGAACAAAAACAGTCCAGTGAGCTAATACTGTCTTCTTTATTCTGCCGTTTGGAGGCGCTTGGTGTGCTGTGAACTTTTCCCTGACTGTCCTTTTAAGGACATAGGTAAAGAAACTTTGATTTTTATTTTATTTAGTTCTACAACATTGTAAGTACATGTTGTTTAATAGGGTGCATGTCTTCCTATCTGGGGATGTGTGCTTAATTATAACTCATCTGCTCTTGTGCAGACAGTATATTTTGTTTGGTGCTGCAAGATTTTTGTGGCATTTAAATAGTTATATGCTAATAACAACTTAATTATTTGTTAGTTTGATTAAAGTATAAAAGTTTGCAACTCATTATTATGGATTCTTTCAGTGCATATGTTCTTGATGATTTGGGTAAATGTATAATTTGTGGAGTATTGCTAATAAATTCTGATTTACAGTAGAAGTGCATTGACTGTAAATGCTTGGAAGATTTAAGTTTAATTTTAAATAGTAAATTGTTTGATGCCCAAACGTACGTGTAGTAATGGAGATTGCTTAAGGTCTGTTTCTGCATTTGTTAAAAACTAGAAATTTGAGCATTGGGATATAAAAGTCTTAATAATGAGAAAGTAAGGATGGAAACAAGGGGGGTGAGTTTGATCAGTCAGAAGTTAGATAAGGATCAAAGTCAAAAGCCAGCTGTGAAAAGTTTACATTATAAGTCAGATAAAACTCCAGTTAAGAGGAAAAAACTCTGCGAATGCTAATGGAGTGGAGGAAAAGAAGAATATTAGTAAATGTTTCACACTGACAAATTTAGTAGAAGGATTTCATTTAGTTCATCACGTATTTTTTTCAAAGGAGACAGTTTCATCTGTTAATAGGGGACAAAGTGAACAACCTAGAAAAGAAGATTTGGTTATTTGTAAAGTTTTGGTGGATAACTGGTTATGCCTTCTCTTTCAGGGATGTGTGCAGATGAATTAGAACATGTTGTAATAATGGGAGTAGAGAGTTCTTACACTAACAAATGTGTTTCTTCTAATGTTTCAAAATATAAAAATAATTATGATAGTACAATCTCAGTTATTGGGGAGACGTTTTCTGAGTCTTGTTACAAAAGCTGACGTTGCTGTAACTGATATTATGTATAAGAAAAGAAACTTAGATCACAGAGAAGATTTGGGTGATTATTTGTTGGTTGAAGGATATAACTCAAAGCATAAGACACTTACACCATTAGGGGGTCTTTACCTCCTAATGACAAAAATGAATTAAACAAGTCTGAAGTTGAACACAGTTCATTTAATGTAAATAAACATCAATGTTTGATTCATTCTAGTAAAAATTATGTTTTCACTACAATAACGTTTGGAGGAAAAACTTTCTTCTTCTTCATCTAGTTGCTGTTGTTGTTGTGTCTTTCGGCTTTTCCCGGTTAGGGGTCGCCACAGCGGAACTCCAGTCTGCTAATGATTGGCAGTAAATTTTAACATGCCGAGTTGCCAGCCCTGACGCACAACCTTCAATGAAGGTACGCCCATTCATGCATGTCTCCACACAGAAGACACTCTAGCTGAGAATCGAACAGGACAACGTCTTACTGTGAGGCGACAATGCTAGCGCAGCACCCCTTGCTCTGATGATATTAGTAATGATATTACTAAGCAGAATGAAGGATGACAACAGGTGTCATGCATAAGAAAGCTTAGCTTTGGGAGCGTGAACTAAGATATTAATAAAAACAGTAAAGTGCCTAGTTTTATTTATATCACAGATAATAGTGGAAAAGAAAGTTATTCTGAACTACTAGCAAATAGAGACTGGGATGCAAAATGCATTACTAGTCAAATAACATCATTTAATAAAGAGTATATTACAGTTTCCTTTTTACCAGGGTTGAAGTTAACTGATTATTTAGATGTGTTACTAAGGATAACTAAGGGTTAAACTGACCTATAATAAATTTGATTTGCAAGTAAGTACTAACAATTTAAAGTATACACTATTAAATAAGATGAAAAGCAATTCTTGATATAACTGAATATTTTGAGACTTTAAATCTAGAGTTTACTTGATCTTAAATACTTCCCAGCTTGTGTTAGATTACCAGTGTTTGAAGGCAAAATAATAATTGGCTAAGATAATTGTGTTTTGAGTAGAATATTAAATTAATAAAAATTTGGGAAAACACACCTATTATTTAAAAATGTCTTTAAGTGATGGAGTCCCTTTAATTATTATGGCTGTAAAGTTCTATCACGCTTGTTTAGGAATTGTGCTGACATTTTTTAGGGTCTCATATGAGCAGATCCATTTGTGCAGTAGAAATAGGAAATTTAATAGATCTTTAAATTGTTTCTGCTCTAATGCCCAAAGGGATATGTGTTTATTTACTTCCCTGAGCCATGGAATTCATCTAGCTTACAAATACCATGATGAAACAAATTTGAATGTTTACGAGCAAGCAAGATAGGTGAAGGCATAACATTATGGTTTAGAAATGTAACTTCTTGCATACTTGTAAAGACTACTGTTGAACTGGGCTGTGTAATAGTCCAAGATTACAGAATGTTGTTGCATGATCCTATAGCATTCTTAATATGCTATTGTACACCTACAATAGAATTAGATACTATGTTTATCTGCTTAAATTAAATATGAGTTTAGATTATAGAAACCTGGCACTGATATGCAACTTTAATTATCCTACTGAGAATTGGCAAGCAAACAAAGGAAGAAATAATTGAAAAAAAGAATTTATTGAGATTTTGAGTACCAAAATATTATACAATTGGTATGATTTTAGAACCGACTCAAAGTAGTAATATCATAGATTTGTTGAGTACAGATAATCTGATTTTAATTGAAAATATTCAGTTTTCTCCTCCGTTAGGATTATCTAATCATTTGACTTTTTCATTTGAAATAGTTGCTAAGGATAAACTAAGGGTATGGACCAAACATAATTATGGTCTAATTGATTATTACTAAAGAATTATTTGCCATCTCTGGATTGGTTAGAGATGGTTGAGTCAATTAGTGTGGGTTATGATAATATAGAATCTGTACTTTATAACAGTGACGCTGGGACAGCTTGCTATAGAAAAGTAAATTCCAAAAGGAAATTCCCAGCATGGCAGAATGATAATCTTAACAGATTATATAATAGGAAAAAAAAACTTTTTGTGTTTACTGTTAATTTCCCAATAAGTTTAATAAAAAAAGTTAAGGTTGAAAGGTAAGGAACAATCATTAAGTATAAGAAATGAAAAAATAAAATAAGAAAATTGGTTGGCAAATGATCACACACAGACACTTATATATATATATATATATATATATATATATATATATATATATATATATATATATATATATATATATATATATATATATATATAGGTATATGGGTCTACTTCACATGACCGAACGTTCAAATGTTCGAATTCCATATGGCGGATACCATATGATCGAACATTTGAATGTTCGTAAATGTGCAGTAGACCTGCAAAACACAAACAAAAAATAAACAGTGTATAGCTGGGGGCAAACCCCCTGCAGCCCTCCACCCCCCGCAACTTAATTATACCAACTCCGAGATCTCACTACAGCGAGGACAAGTGAAATCTCTCTGTCTGCGATATATGCTGACCCCCGTTCAGAATTTTGAAGTTTTAAAACTTCGAACATATGGTCTTCGATCATATGGGTTTCGAAGTTTAAAGATTTGAAATTCTGAAGGGGACCCATATATAGGGTCAGCTTTGTTTGATAGAAAACACATTTCACTGAAATTCATTTCATCAAAGTCTCATTTCACTGAAAATTAATTGCCTGATCACAATTCACTTAAAACTTACTTCACTGAAAACTCATTTGACCAAAACTAATTTTGTCTAAAAAAGGTATATGCCCTGTTCCCCACTATAGTGTGATCCTGGAGTTAGTATATATAGTAAGGGGGTGTGTGGGGGCACAGCTCCCCACACTGGGGGGTGTGAGAGACACAGCCCCCCACATTGGGGGGTGTGGGAGGCGTAGACCCCCACCTATTTTAAATGTTGTAAACCATAGACATGTCAAATGAATAACTCTTTCCAGAAGATAATATATACCCAAACTATGTGGGGGGCTACACCCCCCTTACTATATATACTTACTCCTGGATATATATATATATATATATATATATATATATATATATATATACACACCCTTACTATATATACTTACTCCTGGATATATATATATATATATATATATATATATATATATATATATATATATATATATATATATGTGTGTGTGTGTGTGTGTGTGTGTGTGTGTATATATATATATATATATATATATATATATATATATATATATATATACACATGCACACAAACGCAAACATTAATTCCTTCAAGAATGTAACAGATCATATTAGTTATATTTTTGTAGATTGGTCAATGATTAGTGATCATGAACTGATTGCCAATAAATTTAATGAATATTTTAAAAGTTTTGGCATTGGTACATAGGTTCATAGGTTCATAGGTTTATACTAGGCTATCTGCCCTAAGGCATTTATAAGCCTAGCCCAAATTATTGTGGCTTACGCCACCCCTTATATGAAAAAATACTGTGCCCATTAGTTTGTTGTGTCTCTGTCCAGCAGTGACACAGAGATGATTCCTGGGGTAAACCTATGATCTCCCATCCACAGGTCTAGATTTCTCTTGAACAGAGTCAGCGAGGTGCTCTGCCTCACATGGACCGGGATTTTATTCCACAGCATAGGGAGTCTCTGAGTGATAAATCTATCCCTCCAGCACGTCCTATTTATATCCGTGCTAAGGTTTAAGTCGCTTGCTCTAGTGGTTTTGGTGGATTTGGATTTTTGAGGTGGAGCATGTCCATTAATTCCAGGTTGGACATGGCCTTGTATGTCAGGCACATGTCACCTCTGAGCAGGACGGTATGCGACTGAATAGAGCTGGAGTTTCTTCAATCTGGCAGCATATGACAGATTTTGGAGTCCCTTTATCCTTTTGGTGAGGAACTTTTGGGGTCTCTCCAATTGCTGCAGATGTTGGGTGAGATACATCCCGAATGGGGCATTGTACTCGATCATTGGTCTGATAAGTGAAGAGTACAGGGGAACAATGACCTCACTAGATCTGGATGTGAATCCCTTCATGATCAGGTGGGCAATGTAGAAGGTCTTTCTAACCACTTTAGCAATGTGAGTGTCAAAAGAAAGGCCACTGTCAACCTGGGTCCCCAGGTCCCTGATAACCTCTTCTGTGCTTAGTGGATTGCCACCTATATGGTAGCTTGGGGTTACCTTGTTTTTCCCGAAGGGTATGACTATACATTTTTGGCGTTTAACTTCAGGCCATGGCTCTGGCACCAGCTATCTGTTTCCGTGAGTCCCTTCTGAAGGATATCCGTGTCCGATGCACTTTCCACTATGGCGCCCAGTTTGCAGTCGTCTGCAAACTTTGTCAGCCAAAGTCCTCCCATGTTGGCCTGTACTTCTGAGAAGTAGATGCCAAACAATAGGGGGCCAAGGACCGAGCCCTGTGGGACACCACTTGTGACTGGCTTGGAGTCTGACACAGCGCCAGCAACTCTAACCCTGTGGGTTCTGTCCTTAAGCCAGTTTGCAACCCATCTTGTGACATATGGGTTTACATTTAAGCTGGTAAGTTTTTCTACAATACCCGAGTGGGGTATTGTGTCGAAAGCCTTTGCAAGGTCAAGGTAGGCTGTATGGACTGCCTTTCCCTCATCAATGGCCTTGGTGACTGTTTCGAAGAAGTCAACCAAGTTCAAAAGGCATGATCTTCCCTTGACAAAGCCAAACTGGGTCGGGTCCAATGTCTGCAAGTCCTATATCTTTGTTTATGAGCTCCATTATGATCCTCTCCATAGCTTTGCAGACTAGACTTGTTAAGCTTATGGGGCGGTAATTACCAGGGTCCGTAGAGGCACCGCCTTTGTGGAGTGGGACCACAGTTGCCGTCACGCCACTCCTTGGGCACGTATCCTGTGGTAAGGCTGAGATTAAACAGCTGCCTTATGTGTGGGTTTAATTCCTCATTTAGCTCGTGTAGCACACAGCCGGGGACACCATCCGGTCCCATTGATGCTGTGTTTTTAGCTTTAGAGAGAGCAGCTTTCACCTGTGCATTTGAGATGTCCGGGAGGCTACACTCGGCTGGGATAGTTATCTCTCCTTTAGGGGAGAGGGGGTGAAGTTTGCACTGAACCTGTCTGCCAGTATGTTGGCAATGTCTGTGGGTTCAGTGATTTTTGTATCATTTTGGACTAATTCTGAGCATATCTGGGAGTTTCCACCCAGGTTCCTAACATAGCTGAAAAAGGCCTTATGATTGTCCTTTGAATCCATGGCAATTTTTCTCTCAAAATTGGCCTTAGTTGATTTTATGAGTGCTCGTATTTTTTTACTAATAATGATAACATGTAATTGTTATTCCCAATCCATGGAAGGAAGGGATGTCTGCAAAACAAAATATCCTAATATTACTGAAGAGATGCTATTAAAAGTCTTAAATAAAATTAAATATGATAATTTTTTGGTTAATATAAAATATTATTTAGTCAGTATATTAACAAGGAAATTTAATTCTATGATCTATAATGGCGATGTACCAAGTTCTTGGAAGATATTAATTAAGCCAATCTGGAGATAAGATAGCACTGCAAAATTATTGGCTAGTAAGTATAACACCAATAGTATGCAAATACTTTGAGAGATGTATTAGTGAAATATTACTTAAAGAACATCATCTTGTATTCCTTGATATCATTCAACTTTTTTAAGGCTGTTCTACACTCACAGATTTTTCTAGCTTTTAATATTACATCTCTTGGGCTATGGAGATGGGAATAAGAACAAGTGCAATTTGTTTGGATTTTACAAAAGCTTTTTGCTGTCATGCCACACATTGCTTTGGAACAATATAGTTTAATCAATATTTATATTGAAAGAGTAATAGATGCCTCAGAGGTGGAAACCAAAGAGTAGTGATTCATGGGAAAAAAAATCAGATCCAACACTGGTAAGATGGGTCTGTGCTTGGGCCTTTGTTGTTTAAGATCATTTTGCCTCTGTTTCAGCGATGAACATTGTTGGCTGGTTCAGTATGTTTCACTAATATTAATAAGTATTTACGATGCCTAGGTAAGTGGGTTAGTACAGCTGGTCTATCATTTAATGAAGAAAGTTATAATATCATGTATTTTGGCAAGCAAAAATGAAGGAGATTTCACTGTCGACATTTGATTTATTGAAAGTCAGTGAACATAAGGTTCTTAGTATGCTAATTGATTCCTCTTTTTGTTTTGAAAATCATGTGAGAGATATCTGTTATAAGAGGCTTGAGACAGATGGGTGTGATTCTCAAAAACTTTATAATGACAGAGGTTACGGCCTTAGCAAGTTTAAGGTTACATCAGATTAGTTTTGGAATACAATATAGTGTTCTGTACTCTTAATGATCAATGGCTTAATTATATAGAATCAGTGCAACATAAATTTTTCAAAGTAATGCGTGATATTAAGCAGTTGTGCTTTAAAGATAGATGTGTTTCAGGGGTGCTTTAAAAAGATGCAATTACAATTTAATTGATTGTTGATTAATTAATTGATGTCACTATATATATAGGATGTATTACATTCATAAATTGTTCCACTGAAGGCGAATTGCCGAGGTACCAGAACAAATGGATTATTAAATGGAATTATATTCATCCTAGATTTGGTTTCCTTCCTTTCTTTTGCTTTGGACTTTTGATGTTTTTGTGGTCTTTATTCCCTGTATTATAGCTATACAAGGGGTTGGCATATTTGCCTATAAAGTGTTTAATGACTCTTTTGTTCAGTCTTTTTTGGGTTTGGAAGTATATAATAATCCAAAGATATATAAAATTATAATTTAAAGTTAGGTTTATAGAGTTATGTAATGAAAAGAATAGAACTTGTTATGTAACACACAGGATGGTACAATTATTGAATAAATTACCTGAATATATCAGAAGTGCAAATGGTCTATTAAAATTTAAGAAGTTATTGGATGATTAGGCTGGGCCTATGGTTTTCCATCAATTAATGAAATAGCGTTCCTTGAAAGCCATAAAGCTTGAACACTTTACCTAACTTATTAACTTATGAACTTTAGTGGTGCATAGGGCAGGACATTCCTAGCTTATACTTTAGCTGATGGACAAAATGCCGCTGCCCCACACAACTTGGTTCTTCAATTTTGTTCATAATAGAGTTGCCCTCTGTGTGAAGAGTACATATCCTCACATTGTCTGTGACAGAGTTTTTGTTACAGTCTCCAGTCTCTTTGTATGTTCCAAAGAAATGTTAATACCTAATTGAAAAAGTCTGAATCAACTGTAGGTATGTGTGTGGTGTGCCTAAATGAGTGTGTCTTCTGATGGACTGGCATTTTAGGAAGAACTTGTTCTCTGCTTTATGCTTGTAACATGCCTGGGGAGGCTCCAGCTCCCTCACGGCATTGAAGAGAATAATGTTGGTGGTATTAACTTTCAGAGAGATCAGCCAACACTGTGACATGCAGAGTAAACCCTATCTTTGGCCCAGGTAACCCAAGTTTACTTAGTGGCTTGATAGGTATGCCCATCCCAGAAGTGGAGGGCATTTGTCTAAGCATTCCCTTTGTGGAAGAATGTTCCATAGAGGGGTGTAGCCCTTAGATGTAAAAAAGGAGGATATGGGAGAGGACCACTGGTAAATCTTAAATGAAGATTTCCCCGTAAAAACAGTCAATGGGATGACCCCCACCAACACCCCTTAGCTTTAGATCTGTGGACTGTAGGAGAGGATGGAAGACCTGGTGAAAGAGGGTGACAATAAGATAATCTGGAAAGAATGAAGAAGGGGAAAAATACCTTTCAGAATGATCAGACACTTGGATATATACCAGCACATCTGAAACCCACAACAGTAGCCAGTGCATTTATAATAAGGAGATATAAAAATCAAATTCTTCCTCCTTACTTATATTGCTTGTTTCCTGGTAAACTATCATGCATTTATATACTGTGCTAACTCTGCATAGTTATGTTATTTCATTCTTGATTAAGCAAATACATTTTTGAAACAGGCTCTTTTACACTGGTGACTTGGGAGAAGACCTCATTATAAAACAGTATGTATGCAGTTAACTCAAAATTATCATACGGCACAAAACATGAGAGATATATAGGTAATGGCTTATAATGAAACACTGCGGGTACATTATTAGACATTATAGACAGTACTTTGGCATTTATAGGTTAATAAGTATATACACTAGGCTAATGACCACCAGGGCTTATATAAGCCTATCTGTACAACCCAATCCATATATGTCCTCTTATAACATATGCATCTTAATTGGGGGGGGGGGGTTTATAGGAAGGGTATGTTAATTTGGAAGTGTGTGTCTGTTAGGAGAGGTGATTTAAATATGAGTTTGCTAAAAATGTATGTTGTGGCTATGTTAGTTAGGGAATGTTTAATGTCAGCCTCTGTCTATAAGAGACATGTGGCCAGCCCAGGGATGAATTTATGATTACACGTCCAATGGTTAAGGTTATGTTTGAATAGGGGTAGGGATGGACTCCACTTCACATGGATGAGGAGCCTATCACAGAACATGGCAATCCTCTGAGATACCTATCTGTCTCAGCAGCATATTCTATTTATGCTGCAAGCAAAGTTCAAATCCCTGGATCTAGTGTTCCTAGCAATGCTTGTTTTACAAATGTTCAAAAGCACCATCAGGGCTGGACTTAAAAATGCCTTATATGCCAAGCACAGACCACCTCTCAACAACCTGTAGGAGATTGAGTATAGTGACAGGGCTCTAAGGCAATCTGTGTAGGAGAATATGTTAATACCATGGATTCTCTTGGTGAGCAACCTCTTTGAGAATTCAAACAGCTGCATATGCCTAGTCAGAAACATGCCAAAAGATGCGCTGTACTCACTGATGCATCTGATAAGGCCGGAGTACAGTGGTACTCTAACTTCCTTGGACATGGATGCCATAGCCTTACTTATAAGTTGGTGACATAGAATGATTTTCTTACCCCCTTGGTTATGTGTTGGTCAAAGGCCTGATTACTCTCAGCATATGTTCCCAGATCTCCAACTACTGGGTCAAATCTTAGGGGTGTCTTACCAATGGAATAAGTTGCCTCAGTGAACTTTTTCTCAAAAGACTCTCTAATACATTCCTTTGAATTGAGTTTTAAAACATGGGTTTGGCACAAGTGTTATACCCTCTTGCTAGTTGCCTTTCACTTGTAGCCTTAGCGTCTCTTGCCATCTTTGGTGACTTCATTCTGTTAGATTCCTTGCACAGTGTCCCATCCTTTTACCCCTCCTTTTCACATCATGTAACCCCTACAGTTTTCCCTAATTGCTAGTCTCACATTTCTATTCAGTCATATTAGCCTTCCTTCCTTTCCTTTTTTGCCTCTTTGTTGCTTCCTACGACCCTTGTCCATAGTCCTGAGTACTCTATAACTGATCCATATGCATAGTTGTTTTTACTCTCCCTCTCTCTCAGTCCCCCTTCCATCTCCTAACTCATCCTTGCATAACTCCTTATGCAGAGCATAATACACTCTTGTAAAATGCTTACACTGTTGTCACACTGGGTAGGGGGGTATTCTACCTTGTTGCAGTAATGGTACTACTGAACATAGAGATGCACTGTATGTAGCAGCAGAGCATAATACACTCTTGTAAAATGCTTACACTGTTGTCACACTGGGTAGGGGGGTATTCTACCTTGTTGCAGTAATGGTACTACTGAACATAGAGATGCACTGTATGTAGCAGCAGAGCATAATACACTCTTGTAAAATGCTTACACTGTTGTCACACTGGGTAGGGGGGTATTCTACCTTGTTGCAGTAATGGCACTACTGAACATAGAGATGCACTGTATGTTGCATATGCAACTGGGAGGAGTGCTTGACTGAGTCAAACCATGCCAGCATGGCAGCTTTCATGGGGCATGTGATGGACCACTGACAATCATAAGGGAAAAGACAGTAAGCTTATGCACTTGCAGGCATCTATACCTGCTGTTGGGGTAGGCTTGGGACAAGAAAAATGGAAAACAAATAATGACTGTCAGGATAACGGTCATGCAATAATATGCTCACACTGTGGTAATGAAAAATGAAAATGCATAAACTAAAAAGTGTTTAGATGGTCAGAAGGCAAATCATCTCACTAATCAGTCAGTCCCACATCCTTCTTATGTGTTTGTTAAAAAGCACCAAAACTCCAGTTGCTGGAAAAAATATTGTTTACAATGCTAAATCGTATGCTCTCCAAAGTACTTAATTCTGTTTCTTTGTTTATTTTGCCTGTTTAAATGAGATGCTTGAGTCCAAATGGGCATTCCTAGACTTGGAGAAAGCATATGACAATGTCCCAAGAAAACTGATTTGGGCAGATCTGCAGTGGTTCAAAGTCTCAGGAACATGGATAGAACTAGTGCAAACTATGTACAAGGACCCAGTCACTTAAGTATGAACAGTGTTCAGTCTCACAGAGGGGTTACCACTGGGAGTGGGTGTGCATCAGGGTTCAGCTTTGAGCCCACTGCTGTTCATACTGGTGGTGGACTATATCAGCAAACAGGTTGGATGGACAGATCAAGAAAGATGCTGTATACAGACGATCCAGTATTACAGGCAGACTCTGAGCTAGAACTTCAGCAACCCACACTGGATAGGGGGATGGAATGCAAAACTGAAGGCACATGAGATGAAACTGAGTACAGATAAGAAGGTGGTTAAGAGCAGTAACTGGGGGAAATTAGAAGAAGCTGAGAATTGAAGTAGAATGGAAAATAGTGGAACAGCTTAACAGCTTCAATTATCTGGGAGGGGTGGTTGACGAAAAGGAAAATCTGGATGAAGAGGTCAAAGAAGAATCAGAGGATCTGCAGCCAGCAGGTATAGAGTCAGGTGTAGTATATGACAGAAGAATGACACAGAAGTTGAAAAGTAAGTGTAAAAAACAGTGGTGTGACCAGTACTACAGTATGATACAGAAACCTGGTTAGTAAATTCAGAACACGTGAGGAAGCTAGAGGTGCTTGAAATGATGTGCCTGAGAAGGGTGATAGGATGCACACTGTTCAAAGAAGAAATGAGGACATAAAAGCAGGAGCCAAAGCTGCTGCAATTGCAAAAAAGATCAAAGAGAACAGAATAGTGTGATTCAGATACATGTGCAGAAAAGCAGAAGACAGTCTGGTGAAGAAGTTTTGGGACAGACAGGAAGAGGGTAAGTGGAAATAAAGGCATCCAGCAAAGAGGTGGATGAACTGTGTGAGAGAAGATCTGCTACAGTCAGGCATGAGTGTTGAAAAAGGCATGAGTGTGGCATTCAATCGAGAGAGATGGTGACAGTAAAAATGACACCCTGACCCCATGTAGAAAATGGGAAAAAGGGGGTTCATGATGATGATGACGATGAAGTGAGATGCTACCATGCTTTTATATACTTATGTGTTCCCAAAAGGCCTGCAAAGTACTATTCAGAACCCACAAATGAGTTCCTGGCATGTTTCATTCTAAAGTTTTAAAACACTGGTAATTAAATAAAGAAACTCCTACTAAAATAACTGGAACTGCTATGATTCCTCAGCCAAAGGGATTCTTACAGACTTGTGCGGTACCTACTTGCAATGGTGCAAGGAACAATCTATGTTGTATTCACATGGAAACCAATGAGCTGCAGTGGGATGTTACATATTTTGCTCTGTATATTAGTTAAGGGTAGTTTGTTGCTATACTGCTCAATAACATTGCTGTTAATAACATATTTGTGTACAGTTTCCATCCAGTATATTTTTAGCTTTTGGTTCCAATTAAGTGTTTTTTGATAAAGACAGCACTTAACTGGAAAATAAAAACAGTCTACATTCTATAATACTTTATGTCTGATAAAAACAGTCTACATTCTATAATACTTTATGTCTGATAAAAACAGTCTACATTCTATAATACTTTATGTCTGATAGTCCGTTTTTCTCAGTGAATTGATTTTGTCCTACATGTGTATTTTATTTACTTTATTTTATGTTTGGCTTTAGTTTCCAGTATTTTGGTTTTGGTTTACATTCTGCATATGTTTCCAGCACTGCATACCTTAAGAATACTTCTGAAATGCACTGCAATCAGCTGGCGAAACTTCACTTTGCTCATCTCCTACATAAATATTGCAATTATCCTCTCATTCATTTGTATAACGATCCATAAATTCTTCTAAAAGTTGCTGCTTAACAGCTGCATCAATGAAAGCTTATGCATACACAGCATTTATGGTCGCTCCTAAACTGCTCAGGATGCCCTCACATTTCATTCAAACATTACGACACAATCCACTTTTAGTATTTACAGGGCATACACAAACTGGACTGATAAGACTGTGGTGTGCATATGTATTTCTGCATAACTGAGTTTCTTAGAGCAGAACCAAAAGAGACACAGTATTTGCATTTAACACCCTACTAAGTAGGATCTTAATAATGCATACCACACGATTTCATATGTTTAACTGTTTCTCCCTCTTTGAAGGATGATTAGACTTTTTTGCACTAAACAAAAAGAATAATACAAGATGTGCTGTATATATAAAAGCTAAACTACATAATGTATATAATCTTACAGCTCACAGATTTCTTCTCATCTGGGTCAAATGTTATACGATACAGATAGTGAAGTCTGCATTTTTAAGTTTAAAGTGAAAACTAATTAAATAAGCCTTTAGTATGCACCTGCTAATGGTAACATTGCAAATTAACTTTCATATATTTCATTACTTAAATCAAGTTCCCAAGGGAATATACATGAAATATCTTCCTATTATAGCACAGTCAATTATTTTTTTGATTTAAGCTCTTTTTACTTATCTGTTCCACTCCATTAACATTATCCCCAATTTCATGACTGATAAACCTCAAATTTCATTAATGCAAGACTTACTAGTTCATACTGTTAAGGCTACCACATTTTTAATTATGTCAAGAATGCTAACAGCTTTGAAATAATTACATTTGCAAAGGAAAATTAATTTGTTTCATTTACAGTATTTCCACTGCTTGGGCCTCACAGTGTACAGAAACACTTGAAACTGTGCACAACCAAATTAAATTAATAGGAAATCAACTGTACTTAAAACATTTAAGGACAAAATGTTACTTCAGCAAGAGACAAGCATAGCATCAGGAGGAAACCCCAAATCATAAGGATTCACAGTGTCATACCTACATAATAATAACAATAATGTATATATATATATATATTCATAGATTAGTACTAGGCTAACTGCCCTTGCAAGCCATTTTAAGCCTAGACAATTATCCTCTGTGAGATTCAAACCCTGCACCTTGTGTCTGTAAGGCAAACACCTTAACCATTAGGCCATCTTTCCAACCCAAATAATCAGCCCTTGCAAGCCTTGAACCCACACCCCTGCACACTATAGTCACAGCAATTTACCACTAAGCCATCTGAGCTGTATATAAGACGAAAACATGCTTTGTAACCCCAGAATTTCAAGTTATAGACTTTCAAGGGAGGCAAGCTTTTCCAGATATAAACAAGTATCTGCATCAACTCCAATATTTATCTGTCTGCAGTAATTCCAGTAATGATTTATGCCAACTATAACTTATTTCTTTAACAAAATGAGAACAGAACTAATAAAACAATTCCATTAATAGAAACAATAAGGAGTCATTACAATGGTTCATTACTGTGATTAATACTTAAAGTAAAAACAAAGTGCAAATAATAGAGTAGTACTGCATGTAAATAATGGTACTTACACACTATATCTACACATAACATTTTATATAGATTGTAGCATTCATAGCTGTACTGAAAAAAAGGATTTTGTCCCTTCACATAAGGACTGCTATAAGGGGCCTAGTTCAATTCATATATTTTCAGTGTTGTCTTGGTCATGTGAGGTCAAATATTGATACTGCTGAAGAAGTTCCTTTTTGGCTCACATATGAAAAATATTTTCCCAACTGTGCTGCATCTCAATATACACAGTGATGTAGGAATTAAAATAAGGCCCAGACTAAGGTTTTCTACACCATTCATTGCTGGGAAGCACTGCACTAGACAGACTCCTTTAGGTATTCAGTTTGTTTCGGGTACTACCTCCTCAGCCCAAGGATGTGGTTCAGTCACATTCCAAGTTAACAAACCAAATGAATGCTTAAGCAGGTGATGGTGATGCTAGATTATTTGTGGTGAGCCCCCTTCACAAAAAAAGAAAGATATAGGGTCCCTGATACACCACAGTCTTTTCAAGAATTAACACCATGCCAACAATACCATTTACTTTCTCCAGTGCTTTAGAGTTGCCTTCTTGAGTTTTGTAACTGATGTGTAGAATGAGGCCCTGTATCACTCACATTAATGATTAGCTCTGGGTCAATGGACTGCATTCTTTGTCTTCAGAATTTCTTTACACATGCCCACAGAATGCCATAGCATCTACTGCCCATGTACAAGTATCAACAAGGTATAATTGCACAAAGCTATATGCTTTAGGAGCATTGCCTAGCAGTGCACAACTGGAATCAAGACAGTCATGGCAGAATGCTTTTCTTTTTTTTTTTTTTCTTTTCTAATAGGTATACTGTTCTCTGTAGCCCTAATTCATATCACTGAGCTGATAAAATGATTTGTTTATATATCAGACCTCACTCGAGATTTGCATTGGGAGATTATGTAAATCAATGATTTGTTTATGTAGCCAGGGAACCTTGTTGGCTAGGCTTACTTATGCCCTTGTGCCGATAGCCTAGTACCTACCTGTGAACCTATCAGACCTCACATGAGATTTGCATTGGGAGATTATGTAAATCCACTAAAGCAACAGAGTTAGTGATATCTTACTGTTATAGGAAATTAAACGAATGAAGAATCAATTATCTTTCTATGAAATCAATAAACTCTGGTATCTAGCATTTCAAATATATTAATGTGAAGACAACTGTGTCTTAAAAGCACAGCAAAAGCCATATTAATGTTTTAGATTATACTGTCCTTTTGTAAGTGAGTGAATGTTTTGGTCCTTTCCATTTATGACATAAAGAGAATATATAGTGTGTCCAGGTCTATATTAGCTGAACGAAACACAAGAAGAGCGAATTTGCTTTGGGCGACACAAATGAAGCAAACACAGTAAATGCCAAAGTGCTTTTCTGCCGAAATTCAAAATATCGCAAAGTTTTGTTTGGCCAAGCTCGCTAACGTAAATGTGCAATAGTTACTGACCTTAGTGTTAGAGTGCAGGTTAAGGTAAGTGCATATATAGTAATACATTCAACCTACACCTTAGGGTTAGAAGTAGGATTAAGTTAAGTGCATATATTGTAATATAGTTGTGTAGCCGAATAGATACGTAGATTACACTTTTCCCGTACTTGGGTGTTTGTTTATATTCACATGCTTCCTGCATTGGTGGGATATTTCAAGTTAATTGAAATATATTTTGC
>NC_056729.1:373987548-374042548 GCF_019279795.1 Protopterus annectens | reverse complement strand
CAAACTAATGACCCCTAGCAGGTTTGACACCCCGAATGCTACAAAATACATCCACAGACACAAAGTCACCCACAAAGTATAATCCACCGAATCACCAAACCCCTCAAAAAAACATTCAAAACCTATCTTATCAAAGGCCATAGCATATCCCTAACCACTCCAAACATTCTCCCCCATCCTCTCAACATGTGAACAACTGTCCAAAACTTAAAACTTAAAACTTAGTAGAATCATTCAACCCAGCCACCCTTACAAATATACTGACCGCAGCCTAGTCCACCTTAACCGACTGCACTGCCTTACCTTGTGCCCACGCCTTATCTAAATATTGCAGTAAAGGCTCTTCTGACCAAACTCTCTCCACCTCCGCCTACTGTAAAATAAATTTATCAAAGTCATATAATGCCCTACCATATGCTTTCCTATTAGACACTGCCCACAACTGCTGCACCAACTGTCTCATTACTTCAGCCCTAGATGCCATACTTCATCTGGCAACACTCTCAGCTCCTTTGCTTCCCCCAGAACCAGCTGCCAAAATCTGGAAAACTGAAATCGAGACAAACTGTCAGCAATCCCATTCCTATCCCCCGCCGCATGCACACCTGTGAAAGAAAAATTAATTTACAAGCTCTGTAAAACCAACTTTGCAAAACTAATAATAACAAGTCAGACTTGCAGTCTTCATCTGCAATACTCTCACCACTGAAATATTGTCTGAGCAAAATATAACCCTCATTCCCCTCAACCTGTCCTGTCAAACCACAGATGCAGCCCAAATGGGCATTAACTCCAAAAAGGCAACATAGCTCTTCTACTCATCCTTCCAGTATGTCAGCCAACAAGCCACAAATCATTCCCTGCCAAAAATGCACCCATTCCAATACCTCCTGCAGCATGTGTAAACAATTAATTCCCTTTGGCCAATCCAGTATGTCTGCCAAAAGGAAATGCCATTAAACTGATCCAAGAAGGAAAACCAGAGTGCCAAATCCGCCCATACCAACTTAAAAATCCTTAATCAATGGTGCTTGCTTTTTCCGCATTTTAACAAAAAGGCCACTGATCTACAAAAAGTATGCCCCAGATGAATTGTCTAACATGCAAAATTAAAGAACCCCAAAAGCTCCATAATGTCCTTAACATGCACCTTCTCTTTGCTCACCACCCATCCAATCTTTTCTTTCAAATGTGCTATCTTGTCCTCCAGTAGACAAGACAACTCACACTCTGCATCCACTAAAGAAACACAATGCCTTCACTTGACCTTTTAGCTTCTCCTCAGGCAATAGGACCCCCAACTCCTCACATATCTCTAAAACTCCTGCATGCCTTCCTGCACTCCTCCCAGCCCCACACCTACCAACAAGAAGTCATCTAGGTAATGTACAGCCCTCTGAGTTCCCACCTGCTGCTGCTAAATCCAATGAAGTACAATGGCAAACTTCTCAAAAGTAGCACAGGCTACTGAGCATCCCATTGGCATAGCTTTGCCAAACTAAAACTTGTCGCCAACCACCATACCTAACAATGTCCACTCTTCCTCCCATACTGGCAAAAGTTGAAACATGAATTCAATATTCACCTTCATCAATCACAGATCCTTAAACCCCTGAATAACTCACACCACATAATTCAAAGATGCATAACTGACCTTGGCGTCTTCTACAGAAATATGATCATTAACAGAATTCTCTTTGGCGTAAGACAAATGGTGAATTAGCTGAAATTCACCAAGTGACTTTCTAGGAACTAGACCCAGCAGTGAGACCTTAAAACTGCAAAAAGGGGACTGTCAAAAGAGCCCAATAGCCTCCCCACCTGACACTCCTTCTCCACTAAACCTACCAAAATACCTTCCTTTCCCAGTATTGATCTCATATTCTTTCATACTCTTCCTTCCTCCACCACCCTCGATTTAAAAAGAAAAAAACAATAAAATCCCTCAATTAATTCTTCGACCATTACCAAATCAGGAAAGTGGCAGAGAATATGCTGCAGCACCTACACCTTAATTGGAGAATGTGTCCCCAAGTCTACCCCTTGCCCCCTGAAATGACACCCCCCTCAGGCCAAGAAAATCTCATCTACCCCACCAACTTTGAAATCCCTGAAACAAAGAAGCCTGGCCTCCCAACTCAGCTGAAACTGGAATCTGACTGACCACATTACTTTCTCACTGGCCACACTGCACCACTGAATATGTCCCAGCATGTTTTGAACAAGTGTGCAAGAACCTACATGCCACACATGAGCACTGTCCTGTAATAAAGGCCCAAAACACACCCACCCTCTCTCCTCCTAACTTACTCCCTCTGGTAACAACCCCAAAGCTGTCCATTATAGTGGCAAGCCATATATCCAGGTGCCTAGCCTCCCAACACAGGGACTGATCAACCACCTTCTGTTTATGAAACCTCTTATCATACCATAACTACTTGTTACCTGGCTGCAGCTATTGATCCTCTTGGATCATAAGAAAATATGCTAAGAATGGTAGGGCCAAGGCGCTATCTTTCTCTAACCAAACTCCCAATTTTCCCAGGATCTTGGTTGCAGCCTACCTACTCTTCACCACCCAAGGCCACTAAAGCCACCAGAAGATCTTTGCTATTTGCTGTTTCCAATTCCAACAAATGCTAAACCCTGTCCGCTTCAATTAACTCAAAGATATCAACATACTCCCCCTTCCAGATCTTTTCTTTAACCAGAGACGGTATGTGAGGTGTCAGAAAGACTGCCCCACTCCCTTGCCCTAGGACCTGTGTAGCCAACCAATTACCCCATCCAAATCCCAAAATCCGAACCCACATCTTGCAGTGGTGACTCATTCCTGAATATGGACGATGACAAACTCCTCATGGACAACTTACGCTACCCTCCCCAGTGACTGCCTCAGCTTGAACCTACTCCACTTCATTAAGCCCCTGCTATGCCTCCTTGCCACTTGCAGTTTCACCAAACTCCTGCTCTAATCCATCTCCCTCTATCTCCAAACTACTGCCAAACTGCACTGTCTGACATGCCCATGTGTCCTCCTAACCACACAGCATTACCTGCAACTTCGTCTTGCACTGCTCCAGCATCAGGAGCATCCAGTGTGACTGCACCTCTTGAATGACATGTGCCCAATTCCCTCAGGCTCCCAATTTGCTCTTTGCTACCTGCCACCCCCTCTTTTGACTGAACTTGCCCAGTTCTTCAGCTGCTGGAGTTCCACTGTTAGGTAAATCACAAAACACCTTGTCAGCATGTGCAATGATGGCCCCCCCATCTATGCCACAAATTCTGCATCACAGCCATCTGCAAGAGACACAGCTAGTAAAAAAAATATTAATAATACAACAGCATGAGCATTAATATATAAATATATTAATATATAAATATATATCTATATATACCCTACCTTAGATTCAAATCTCATTCCTTAAGCTTATGCCCTGAGATCCACCGACTAACCAGTAAGCCACCCCTTACACTAACCCCACTTTTAACCTACCAGTGGGATAACATTTAAAACATCTTGCCCCCAAAGGTCTGACAGAATCAACAGTGTGACAGCATCCTGAAACTGCCTCATGGTAAGCATTCTGAAACTGCACTGCCACGACCATTTTCTCCTTGCCACACTCCAATCATAAAATATGCCAGTGATCTGTCTCTCTCTCTCTCTCTCTCTCTTTTTTTTTTAATTATATATCCTTAACCAGGAATACTGCCAACTGCAGTACTCGTCTCCCCACCCCACAGGCATAGGCCGAGAAGAAAGCAGCCCTGTGGCAGAAAAGACAGGCAGCATAACTATCAACCTCCAAATCAAGACATCCAAGCAAACCCATAAATAAAAGTGGGACCACAGCCCAAACCTTGGGACAGTTTATAAATACTGCTATTACCACTTAGGAAGTTGATAGAATATCCGGTTTTGCAGATGCATGAATTTCTGAAGGGTATAAAGTCACAGACTCAAATGTCTGTCAAGGTATCAGCTTCCACCTTAACTAACTGCCACTAATCTGACACAGAACCCCATTCCCTGAAGATCTGAACCACTGAACCACACGCATGGCAAAATCTGGACAGTCTGTGAAAAACTGTACCATTGAAAGGAATGCCAGGCAGCTGCATGTCATTGGCAACTGCTGACCATGCTATGCACATGCACGGCCAACAGTCATTAATTGCAGGCATTCCTCGGCCCGCAAACACCATCGCTACCAGGAAATGACTTCCAACCACTGGAAAACTGCCCAGTCCCAAGGAACCTGGTGCTGACCCACTAACCCCACCACCCCTTAAATGACTCCCTACCTGCATCTCTACCTCTTTGATCCACCCCACCAACAACACCACCCCCTAACCCCCGAACTGACACAGATAACCTGAGAGGCCTACACTCTGTGACCACACCGGGAAGCAACCCAACAAGAAGAGAATAAACCTGCCTTTGAATGTGTTGCTGTATCTCTACTTGCCACAAAAAGCTGTTGCCTATGTGTAAGCATTAAAACTAAAATACTACCACAAATGCAGAAAGTATGATGTTATCCATTTCTTGATCACTGGCTGCACATAAATTTTTAACAGTTAAAATGTGACGTAACTGTACAAACCAGTAAAGCACCCCCAACCAACTTAATAAACCCCACAGAGTACTGCATAGAGATGATGATTTCCAAACCAGACAATCTACCACTAAACATTATGAAAGGGAGGAAAATAAAATATCACCATGCAACATCACCCTTAACCTGAGGCCTACCTGATCTCTAGAATACCTGCAGGTCATCTCAGACATAGAACTTGCTTTATGTCCTAGCAAGATCATACCTAAATCTGACTCCCTTTCCCAGTTACACTCACATAAAACCTCCTAAGTCCCGCCCTACACCTACCTCACTTCCTCTAAACTCCCCATATTAAAATTAAATCTTCCCTTCCCACAGTCTAATCAAACCTTCCCTTACTTCCTATCCTTAACATCCTTCCCAAAATCAAAACCCCACACCCTGCATTTAACTCCTCCTAACCCCTAAACACTAAAGTTGTCCATGGACAAATTGGTTTGTTCCCAAGCGTCATTTGTGAAATAGCGTCAGAGATTACTTTTACCAAATTTATATGATTTTTTCCCCCATTGTACATTTAAAAAAAAAAAAGAAAACAAATGTACAATTCTGTCAGTTCCGGTGAAGTCAGCAACTCTGTTCCCTACTTCTTTCTAAGTGAAAAATTCTGTATGACCATTCCAGCATCATATCTACAGATAAGCTTCTCAGTCACATTTTCTGCAAAGAAGTGCTTCCTCCTGCTTACTCTAACATCCAGCAGCTACCTGTAGGAGACTGTTTCTATGTCTGTGACAGCCCCCATCAATGAATGCCCCAACTCTACCTTAGTCAAATCACCTGCTGCCTGAAACTTGGGAGCGTAGGAAACAAATTACTCAACTTCATTCTTAGCTAAAAAGGATTTCCTGTATCTGTGCTTCATCTTTTCTATCCTTAGCTGGTTACACCATAATCTTCATAAAATACAGACTTCAAGGAAGCAATCATACTGTGGGCTGCATGCTGCCTACCAAAGCAAGCTGTACAGTAGCTCTGCATGAGTCAGTGCTTGTATAGACAGAGGAGCAAGAATCATGTCTTCTTATCTGCTTTGCTTTAACCTTCTATGTCCTACTAGAGAAAAATCTGCAGTCTTTGGTGAGGTTTATCTCATTATATATAGGTAATGTATTTTATTTTATTGTTTGTTTATTTACATTTGTCATCTGGAGTAGAATACTGTTCCACATGGATTTTTTTAAGGCACAGCCCAGTAGTACTGTTTGGTTGAGTGAAGGCAGATTGGTAAGCAGATTCATAGATTGCCATCACAGTGCATACCAGAAGCAGTAATGTGGTTATTAGGGCTGTAAGTTATGAAATTCAGCTATAGGCCAATGTGCTGCTGTCAGTATGGCAGAAGGGGCACTGTGCTGCACAATGCAGTAGATCCAGAAGCATGTTATTACATCCAGAGATACAGGGAAATCCTGGTACAAGGGGTACACACTGCTTTGATTGCATCACTAAAAGTGTTGTGCCCAAACCATACTTGTGCATGCAAGGGCTTCCATTGTCACTGCCGTGTTTGACAATTCCATGGCAGCCAGGATACATGAAGGTTGGCTGTAGAAGAACATGCAGCTATTAGCACCCCCACCAGTTACACAGTGTGTGCACATGCAGGCAGACTACACAAGGTTTATAAGGAGAATTGGAATATCATGCAGCGTATGCATATGCTATGAACATACACAGTGCATAGACACAGAAAACATGGCAGTACCATCCATGAGACCTAGCAGTGTTAACAGCATGGATGCATACAGATACGTGGCACAGTGGACTCTATAAATGTGATGCATGTATGCTGAAATAAACCTGCTTCTGTATGTTCTGCTGCACAGTCAGGGATTTGGTCAGCAAAACTGTCCATACTAATTTCACCATCACAGTGGATATCATACAACACTGTCCTAGACCTCTGTTCACCATCATCTTTATAAAATATAGACTTCAAGGAAACAATCATACTGTGGACTGCATTCGGCCTACCAAAGCAAGCTGTACAGTAGCTCTGCATGGGTCAGTGCTTGTAGAGACAGAGGAGCAAGAATCATGTGCAAACAGTAGCCACTGTGTATTTTAATAGCTGTGATTTTTAATGAAGTACAGATGTTCTTCGTGTTTCACTGTTGCAGTCATTACATTTGGGTAATCTGCTGGCAGGTTGCCCTCAGTCGGCCTGATTAACAAAGTCTTGGGTCCTGCGTCAGTTGCTGTCCCTTCTTCCATGACGTCAGGTCATCAGGAGTATAAAACATGCAGCCAACACCATTACATCAGTCTTTCTTGCCGTGCAGTGCCCAAAACAGAAGCAGTTCGCAAGTGCCAGTTGGCTGACTCCTGAAATTTTCGTTTTTGAGTTTCAGAACCGAAGTCTTCAACTTAAAGCTAAGTACCCCATTGGGGAAACTTTTTCTTGCTCCTTACCGATGTCAGTAAAAGTTAATAATTGCATTACTTGTGGAAAGCAAATACCTCATAAAGATTTTCATTCATACTGTATTCCTTGCCTAGGCCCTGACCACGACATACCTTGCTGTCGGTTTTGTGCTTTATTTAATCAGCACACTATCCATTGTCGGTACATTTTTGCCTTTAAATATTTTGGTTCTCGGTTTAATTATCCAGAAATGTCATTGGTTAGCCATCCGACTACCGGGATTCCGAAAAAAACACAAAGATAAAGACAGAGATAGGCCGCCGAGGTCCAAAACTGCCGACGATGCTTCTCCTAAGCCAGTCGCCAGTTCGCCGGTACTCAGTGAGGCGCTTTCACAGCCCCTGATACCAGCTACTTCTGATTCGCAGGCCTCTACTGAGACCCATTCGGAGTCCGGTATGCCGCGGGATGCTTCACCTATGGAACCTGCAGATTTCTCTACCTTGGATGGGTCTGTAGCCACTGTGCAGGTACCGGCTTCTGAGGGTGTATTCAGGCCTACAGACTTGCATATTAAATCGACACTGCCTTCATTACTAAGGCCTAAATCTCGATCCATGTCTAAAAAACCAATGCCCAGGCCACATGTTCAGGCCCCTATGCCTAAAAAACAAATGATAAAAATGGCTGAAGATCTAATTATTCTAATCAGGGGTAGTCAACCCCCCCCCCCCAAGAGGCCTAGGGCTGAGCTTGATTATGAATCTTCTTCTGACTCTTCTAATTCCCTGGATTTGTCCACACCTACTTATGAGGATTCTGATGCAGAGGATTCCATTCCCTCTGCTTCCCCTCCTTAGGATTTTTTTTGGGGGAAACTTTACATACTTTAAGGGAGCATTTCCACTGGGAAAGCCAGGAATTTTCTGATTCAAAAAAGAGGCTTAGGGATTTCCTTCTTCTACCTCAGCATAGGACTTTGGCTATACCTCCTGTACTACACATTGTTGATGATGTGTTCTCAGAATCCAGTTTGGCCCCTGATTCCCTGCCTCCGGCTCCTAGTAAACCTGACAGACACTAAAGGGTTCCTGAGTCCCACAAGTTCCTTTTCAAAAATCCTGTTGCAGATCCAGAAACCATTTCTCAGGGACGCAAGGGCATTAAGGCTTCTACTGCTAAAAATCCTATCCCTTCTGATAGAGACTCCAGGGCACTGGATAGATGGGGTAAAAAAGTTTATACTTCTGCAACCTTGGCAATCAGAGCTTTAAACTGCCAATTTCATATGTTAAAATATCAACAGCATATTATTGGACTGCTTAAACAGAAAATAATGTTGATTCCTGACTGTGTGGAAAATAAAGATTTACAGGATTTAATGTATTCTGCTGAACAAGGTGGAAAACATACTTTGCAATGTGGTTTTGATTCCTTAGAGGCCTCCTGCAGGGCTGCTGTTACTGGGTCTGTGCTTAGAAGGCATACTTGGCTTAAGGAGCAATCTTTGCCTGATCATGTTAAAGCTAAATTGTTGGATGCTCCTTTAAATCAGGACCGCCTGTTTGGCAATAAGGCTGAAGAAGTTCTAAAAAAGATGGAAGATAAAGCTAAATCTATGCAAACTGTTAAATATTTCTTACAAGTGCAACCTCCAAGATTTAGTAGACACTGGCCTACTAAGAAATGTTTTTTTCCAGCCCCTTCCAGATCCTCTCAAACTAAAGCCAGACACAACAAAAAACCCAGGTTTCAGTCCCAGGGGACTCTCAGAACTAAGCAGTGGGGGGCCTCCACTTACAAATCCGGAAATAACAAGACACCCCCCCCATAGTAAACAGTCTCAATGACTTCCTTTTAAAATTACCAAACACTTATCTTTTAACCGCCCCTTTGGGGGGGGGGGGGATTGCTCTTCATGCAAAGAACTGGGAACTCATAACCCAGGACAAATGGGTTTTAAATATAGTGTCCCAGGGATACAGATTTCATTTCCATACGTTGCCACCACCAAAAAGGTGGCCAGACCTGTCCCCAAATCAGTGGGCAGAGGCTCAAAAACAAGTACTTTCCCTCTTAAGCATGAGGGCTATTCAACTGGTACCAGAAGAGGGAAAGGGACAAGGTTTCTATTCCAGGCTTTTCCTGGTACCCAGAAAAGACAAATATTGATGTCCAATACTGGACCTGTCTACTCTAAACACCTTTCTGGAGATTCCAAAATTCAAGATGCTGACTCTTCACCAGCTTCTTCCTTTGCTAGGCAAAGACGCCTGTTTGGCATCTCTAGATTTAAAAGAAGCATACCTGCACATCCCAATCAGGGAATCTTGCAGAAGATATCTATGCTTCAAAGCAGGCTACTTGCATTATCAGTTCTCAACACTGCCCTTTGGCTTGTCTCCTACGCCCAGGGTATTCACAAAGTGCCTGGCTCCAGTTATTGCATTTTGCAGGCAAGGAAATATTCAAATATATCCATACCTGGATGATTGTCTAATTCAGGCAGAAATCCAGGGCATACTTCCAAATCATCTGGCATTTGTAAAAAGGGTTCTAACTTGTCTGGGGTACACCATAAACGAAAAGAAATCACAACTGGTACCCTGTCAACAGATTACATTCCTGGTTGCAAGCTTGAATACAATTGCCCAGATTGCTTTCCTAATGCCAGAGAAGCAAATTCATTTGGTAACTTACTTCAAACAAGTGGCCACAAAAACCCTGCTATCTGCAAGACAAATACTGCAAGCCTTGGTGTTCATGGCCTCCTGCATTCTTCTAATTCCATATGCAAGACTGCATATGAGGAAACTACAGTGGTATCTAAAAAGTCTATGGAGTCAACATTGTCACAGCCTGGAAACAATTATTCCTACCATACCTTGCCTACGCCTGGAGTTCCTATGGTGGGCAGAAGCCTGCCACCTAAACAAGGGACTGCCATTCACACTACCCCCTGCCACCCAAACCTTAACTATAGATGCATCAGACTATGCATGGGGGGCTCACCTGGCAGGGAAGTTCTTTCAGGGCAAATGGAGCCCAAATCAAATGCACCTACATATCAATCAAAAAGAGATGTTAGCTGTACAGAATGCTCTGACAGCCTTCAAGGATTACATTCTTCCAGGACAACTAATGGTAAAGATGGACAACACCACAGTTATGTGGTACATAAACAAGCAGGGGGCAGAGTGGTACACATTCCTACCCCCTCTGCAGACTAGCCCTGGCATTGTGGAACACAGCCTTGAGCTACCAAGTGCATCTACAAGCTCAATTCCTGCCAGGAAAATTGAATACACTGGCAGACGGACTAAGCAGAAACCTCATGGACCCACACGAGTGGAAACTGGAACCACAGATTTTCAACATGTTGGCAAGCGAATGGGGGAGCCCAGACATAGATCTATTTGCCTCCCCCCAGAACTACCAGTTGGACAAGTTTTGTGCAAGGACTCCCCACAAACAAGCCTGGAAAGTGGATGCTCTGTCCTTCAGCTGGAAGAACCTTTCAGTCTAAACCTTTCCCCCTTTGCCTCTGCTCTCCAAAGTTCTACTAAAAGTCAAACAGGACAAACCAAGGATGATTTTGATTGCTCCAGACTGGCCGCGCCAACACTGGTACCCCCTCCTGCACAGTGTGTCATAAATATCTCCATGGCACCTGCCTCAGACCACTTCCCTGCTGTCTCAGCATGAGAACCAAATTCTGCACCCTCAGCTTCCAACATTGAACCTTGTAGTCTGCCTAATCACTTAAATTCACCCTTATCATCCCTCAGCAAACCTGTGATGGATATCATCTTGGAGGCGAGGAGACCTAGTACTAGAAAATCTTATGCTGATAAATGGAAAAGATTCTGTGCTTGGAATCAATCTCAAGGAATGAGCACAGCAGCGCCCAATTTACCTCAGATTTTGCAATACTTAACTGAGATGCTTCACAAGGGCCTGTCTTTTTCCTCCATTAAAATCCACGCCTCAGCTATTTCAGCTCACTATAACACAGAACCTCCCCTCTTCTCTCATCCTCTGCTCAAGCAGTATCTCAGAGGGGCAAAAAACTTGAGACCACCCAGGAGACCCCCTACCCCTGCCTGGCACCTTAACTTTGTTTTGGAGAAACTCACTCTACCTCCTTTCAAGCCAGCTGCTACTGCAGACTTAAAATTTCTTTCTTGGAAAACAGCCTTCCTTTTAGCAATCACTTCAGCTAGAAGGATATCTGAATTACAGGCCCTTATGGCAGTGAAGCCTTTCATCATCTTTCATGCAGACAGGGTATCTCTCAGGACCAATCCATCCTTCATGCCCAAGGGGGTTTCCAGTGTGGCTCTTAATCAGTTCATTCATTTGCCAACCTTCTTTCCCAATCCACAGAACAAAGGGGAAATGGATTCTGCATTCCTTGGATGTGCACAGACAACTAAGATTCTATTTGGACAGGACTAAATCTCAAAGAAAATCTGAACAATTGCTGGTAGCATTTGCTGCAGAGGGAAAGGCTATTTCAAAACAAACCATTTCTAAATGGATAAGCCATTGCATTAATTTCTGCTATAAGCACCATGGAAAACCTATCCCCCAGGGGATCAGACCTCACTTCACCAGGGCTGCATCTAGTTCTACAGCCTTTCTCAGAGGCTTTCCAACCAGGGACATCCTAGAAGCTGCTACCTGGAGTTCTGTACATACTTTCACCAAGCATTATCATTTACCAATTTTTTTCTAAATCCAGAGCTGGCTTTGCCACTGCTGTCTTGCAGGGCCATATAGCTGGCCCTAATGCTGTATAAACTCCTCCGCCCAACCATAGCTTTGGGAATCTATCCAAATGTAATGACTGCAGCATTGAAACATGAAGAACATAGTACAGTTGTGTACACTTACCATAAATGTAGATGTTCGAGTGTATTCACTGTTGCAGTCCTGGTTACCCTCCCTCCAGCCCCCTAGTTTTTTTCTGGCTATACCTCTCCTTTCCTTTACTATGCTTAAAAGCCTTTTTGGTGTATTTGCTTTTGGTTGGAGGTATACTTTTGTGTTTTTGTGCTTAGTTGCTCCCCACTAGGAGGGCACCTGACATCTGGGACAAGAAAAACTGATGTAATGGTGTCGGCTGCATGTTTTATACCCCTGACAACCTGACATCATGGAAGAAGGGACAGCAACTGATGCAGGACCCAAGACTTTGTTAATCAGGCTGACTGAGGGCAACCTGCCAGCAGATTACCCAAATGTAATGACTGCAACAGTGAATACACTCGAACATCTACATTCATGGTAAGTGTACACAACTGTACTTTTTTCTGAGGGGGCCTTCTTAACCTTCCTCAGAATAAAAAGCATTCTTGTTGCAATATATGTCTCATGAATAACATTTGGTTTAAAAAGGTCACACAGACAAGAAATTCTGTAAAAAATGCAAGAAAAACCCATCCCAGCTGAATCTTTCACTGTGTAAATACTTTAGACTTCATGTAGTGGAGGCTCATGGGATATACGCAAATGTTCCCTTAATGACATCAAGTGTTTCAGCTACATGGCTTCTGAATGCCCATGACTTTTTTACCTTTTAAGCCTTTATGGTTACAGTCAGGCCAATAAAGCCAAACCCTACTTGCCTGGGTCTTAAGACATGATCAGACCTCAGCAATCCCAGTGTGCTACTCGTAATATATGTGTACTGTTGTTTTAAGAGACTGGTACCTTTGCAATGTCCAGAATGTCATTTTGTTGGTAGTGTGTTTGGACACTGTCCCATTTACACAATACTATAAAGAATAGCTGACAGACATATGGAAAATATTTTCTCAGATACCAAAATGTTTTGTCTCTTGTCACTGATGTACTCCCCCCACCCCACCCCTGCACACATACACAAACTAAAACTCAAACAGTAACATCTTAAGTGATATTTCTCTTGAAGTACACTGAAATATTGTATACTATTATATGCATTGCCATTTTGGGTAGTCCTCATGTCAAGTGACAAACTGAATTTCTCTCTGGATCCATTAATATCAGCTCACAGTCAAAATGTCCTGTCAAGAGGGATTTCCTGCAGGCAGTAGCTACACCATGTTTCAAATGGATGAAGCAAAGCATCCCGATTTATTTACATCATTATATCACTAATGTTAAGAAGTAACAAGACAAAAATGAGAAGATGAATTGCCAGGCCTTAAGTTTTTACTTACAAGATTACACAACTGTAGACAAGAACCCATCAAGACACACAACCAACAGAAAGACATTTTGAACACTGTAAGGGTATCAGTCTCTTAAAATAGCAGTACATGTACAGTACAAGTAGCACTCTGGGATTGCTGTGATCCGACCACAGTGAGTTAAAAGAGATGTATTCAAGTCCAGTTAATGCTGTTTCTTCTTGCAAGAGGATATAACACACTAATGCTTATACCTCTGCCTTTGTTGATTGTGAAGTATTTTATAATTCACTTGGGTTAAGCCTGAAACTGGTCAGTATTGATCAATGCACCACCCCAGTAAATAAACAGAAATAAATACATAAATACAACCTTTAGCATTAAACTGCAAACTGCACTATATGTTTGCTTGCATGGGTAACAATATTTCTTACATCATTCCTTCTTTGTCTTTCCTAGAAGAAGAAGAAGGATCTGCATTTATATAATGTTTTTTCACACAATGCTTTCCACATGCCTTCAACTTGCTGTGAACAGATTCATACTGAAATGAATGAATGAATAATATTTACTCAGTCTTTTGCTCTGTAACATGATGCAATGAAACAGAAAAGGTCTATCATAAAGCACAGCCATCCTGGTTAAGGAGGTGGTGCAGCTGTGTCCTCAGGCCACTAGGAGAAGAGCATTCAACCCCCAATGCCATAAAGAAGATTTGGCAAGGACAGAAGGACATGAACTCCTGAGTGGCTGCCTGGATGATGAGCCCCATAGGCTGGCCCTCACTCAGGTGGAGGCAGGACTTCCTGCACATGAGAACAACTTGTCTCAAGACTTGCAGGGGAGGGGGGCAGATAGTCATCAAGTCCACATAAAAAGATAAATAAAATAAATAACTTTCACGCAATGCCTGGATATTACATGTACCCACTGTGGAATGGGAATAATAATCAAGTTATGGGTGAAAATCCACTGTTCTGAAAATGGAAACCTGTTGCCACCCTGCTCACTAATCCAGACAATGCCAGGATAATTAATATTCTCCTCAGAATTTATCACAAAATGTCAGTGTTTCAGGAATGACATCAGTCCTGCACTAGGACAGACCCAAAGCAACACAGTCCACATGAGTGTGTGCTACCAGCTGTAACATCCTAATGCTCAGACAGACTTTGGATCACCTATAATCTACTAGAAAGGCACCACCAGGAAATGCACAATTTTTTTAGGATTTCCTAGTTGCCATTTGTAAGTCTGCAGTCCTCTCAGATACCCACACTCTTCTTCACTCTCCCTATTGTGCACTCACCCTGAATCACAGCACAGTGTGCCTCACCCTGCCTCACATGGTGTGTACAGATTGTGTAAGTGCAGATTATCCTTATCTGTCTGATCTACTGAATACCTGCCAAGCACCCGAGTCTTCCACACAATGTTGCTATACATTGCCTATGTTACTGTGTCACTTCTGACTCCTATATTATTCTATTGTATATTGTTAAATGGTGTTATTAACTCTCTAAATAATCTCTTAATTATGCACATTGTTTTTTTGTTTTTTTTGGAACTTTTCTCCCCGGGCCTCTACTGAAAATGGGCTCATTTCAGCCCAGTGGACTTTCCTGGTTAATAAAAGCAAGTACATAAATAAATAAATTATTACACCAAGGTAGAAAATCTCCTTGAAAGACTCAACCGTGCTAGAGTCCTCACTGTGTAATACCTTAATCCACCTGTAGTGCAGGCCCATGTGATATATGCAAATGCCTCCTTAAGGGCATACATGTGATTCAGCTGCACGGTTTCAAGTTTTTACTGGTACATTCAGGCCAAAATAGCCAGACCTGACCAACTGTAAACATGGCAAGTTTCGTACTTTCTTGAACTTGTCAGTACAACACAAGTGGATTGTTTAACTATATCTTAGAAATAAAGCAGATACTGTATAGCTTCTATAAGGGATCAGGGAAGTCATGTCTCAGGCTAACCAGAAGGCACACCCTGACACGTTATCTGCCCCAAACAAATGAAATATTCTTCTAATATAGCATCTTCAGAACTTGTTCTTGGGAGATTTGAGTGTGGTATATGTGTGGGTATGTGGTCAAAGAATATCTAAGGAGAAAGGGGACTAAAGTTTGAGCTAGGTTTGTTTCCTAGTAGATTGCCCTTGCCCTCTGCATCCAAGTAATATTATATCATTTACTATTAGCTCTATTAGTATGACATTTTATACTAAGAAGCTCTGAGTGGCATTTTGACTTGTCTCACTAATATAACTTTAAAGGTCAACTAAAGACAGCATCCAATGACCTTCTATGCAGTATTAATGCTCCTGCATCTCTCTGTAGGTGGTTTAGCACCACTTATGAATTTGTTTTGCCCCACAACTGACAATCTGTACCTCCCCCAACACTACAGAGTTGCCCTACATTCTGCATCACATTTATTCATCTACCTAAAAGTGAACTTCTCAAAACTGCTGCTTAACTTAAGAGATCTTAAGAGATACTATCTATGCATTTCATCAGTGACTGAATTAATTACTTTTATGAAAGCAAACAAAAGTATTAAGACTAGGTCATCTCCCCCACTCATCCCCTTTTCCAGATGCTTGCCTTATCACAGGATGCCTGCTGCTCTGTTTATGGCCTTAGTAGGATGGAAACATGCAAGGATACAAACATCCAGTATTAAGGCTTTTCCTGGACTAAAAATGTTAAAAGACATAAGTCATATGAAATGACAGCTATTAAGACACAGTTATCTTAAGATTTAATTCAAACGCAATACAATGAATACAGAGGAAAGCCCCTGGGATTCCGGATACTGGCTAAGGCTTTTGCTGCCCCTATAGTACCTTTTTAGGCAAGATTCAAATAACAAATTTACCAGTGTAACAGGAACAGGCAAGCAAAAACTGAGGGTAATGCTACTCAATGCTAGAAGTCTAAATCTAAAAATGCATTCACTCGAGGCACTCCTTAAAATGGAGAACATCAATATATGTGCAGTGACTGAGAACTGGTTCAAGGCTCCAGAGAGCACCCCTGCACTACCAGGCTATAACTCATGCCACACTTTTTGGCCATGTAACCTGAACCGAAACACCAAAGGTGGAGGTGTGTCCATATTCATTAAGGATATCCACCCCTCCAGGCTAGTTGCTCAGCATAATGCATCCGTGGTTATCCAAGTGCAACTAACTCTGGGGAAAACTGCAATCCAAATTGTAGCTTGCCACAGATCCCCCACCATGCCCCAGGATTCCCACTCCTCTTTTCTTGATGTACTGGAAAATATTAGGGTTCAACCAAACACCCTAATAATGGGCGACTTCAACTACCCCACCATTAACTGGGAAAACTACTCGTGTACCAACTCCTTAGCTCAATGCTTTCTGCAATTTATAAACTCCAATGCCCTGGATCAACTTATCCACACCCCCATCAGGGGCAACAATATCCTAGACCTAGTCATTACCAACATGAGTGACCAGTGTTCTACACCTGAAGTCAACTCCTCATTGGTCCGATCCAACCATAAGCTAATCACCCTTGATATCCACATCGAGCCCCCATCCCCCATTAAGGAAACCATGGTAAAACATTTCTCCAAAGCCAACCATGCTTCTTAAGACAGAAGTGGTGAACTTCATGACACCCATGCAGATGGACAATACAGTTACAATTGCTGAATCTTACACAAATGCACTCTATAAGCACTTACACGAGTGCATGGATCGTGCTATCCCAAACAGAACCAAGACGCTATCCTCCATAAAAAGGAAGCCAATCTGGTGGTCACCTGCCATAAACAAACTGTACAACAGAAGGAAGAAACTGTTGCAAAAGAGAGTAAAATCCTATGAATGGAGGAGCTCCCTGGTCAGCCTCAGTAAGAAGCTGAGATCCCTTATAAGATCCTCCAAAGCTAGCTATGAAAACAAAATCGCCACTAATTCTAAGGACAACCACAAAGCATTCAGAATCTCAATGGCAACCCCCAGATCTGCTCTGGGTTACAGGACAACAGCATGAAAATTACAGAACCAACTGATATTGCCAACATCCTGGCAGATAGGTTCAGTGCTAACTTTACCCCCGCTCACCGTCTAAAGGGCCCATATCTATACAGGAAGAATGCAGAGTCCCTGTTACCACAACTACGCAGTTAAAAGCTGCACTCTCTAAAGCCAAAAACACAGCATCCATGGGACCAGACAACATCCCAGGCTGCGTTTACATGAACTTCAGAACGAATTGGCTCCCCACTTAAGCACCATGTTCAATAATAGCCTCGCATCAGGCTTTGTGCCCACTGAATGGTGCACAGCAATAGTTATCCCACTCCCCAAAGGGGTAGCCACCACTGATCCCAGGAACTATCGACCTATTAGCCTGATGAGCCAGGTCTACAAGGCCATGGAACTTATCACCATGGAACTCATAAACAAAGACATTGGTAACCTCCAAACTCTGGATCTCACCCAGTTCGGGTTTGTAAAAGGCAGATCATGCCTCCTGAACCTGATTCACTTCTTTGAGGCAGTCACCAAAGCTGTAGACGAGGGTTAGGTGGTTCACACAGCCTATCTTGACCTCGCCAAGGCTTTCGACACAATCCCCCATTCTGGAATTATAGCTAAACTCACTAAACTATGTATAAATCCCTACGTCGCAAGATAGGTTGCCAACTGGCTCACTGTCAGAACCCACACTGTAAATGTTGCAGACTCCAAATCTGACATCAAAGCAGTGACATGTGGAGTACCACAGGGTTCCATCCTGGGACCTCTCCTGTTTGGTATCTACTTCTCTGAAGTACAGGCTAACACAGAAGGCCTCTGGCTAATGAAGTTTGAAGATGACTGCAAACTAGGAGCCATAGTCAAGTCCCCAAATGATGTGGACATCCTACAGAAGGGCCCGCTGAGACAGATGCCTGGTGTCAGAGCTATGGCCTCAAGCTCAATGCCAAAAAGTGCAGTGTCATCCCCTTTGGTAAAAACTCTGTACCCATGAACTACCACACAGGCAACAATCTACTTAACACCGAATGTGTGATAAGAGACCTTGGGACCCAGGTGGACAGTAGTCTCTCCTTTGATAGTCACATCACCACAGTAGTCAGGAAGTCCTTCTACGTGGCACACCTCATCATAAAAGGGTTCTCATCCAGGAAAAAAGAGGTCATTGTTCCCCTCTACTCGACACTCATTAGACCCATTATAGAGTACAACACCCCTTTTGGAATGTACCTCACAAGACATCTGCAGCAGCTGGAAAGGCCACAGAAGTACCTCACAAAGAGGATTACTGGCCTCAAACAAATGTCCTACACTGACCGCCTCAAAAAACTCCAGCTTTACTCCGTAGTATATCGCCTACTTTAAGGTGATCTCTGCCTAACATATAAAGCTATGTCAAACCCAGAGCTGTTGAACATGCTACACCTAAAGAAATCCCAATCCCTCCGAGCTACATGCTCTAGGGACCTAAACCTTGTCACCACAATAAACAGGACATTCTGGAGGGATACATTCCTGTCCCAGAGATGACCCATCTATGTCAAGCAAAGTTCTTCATTAGCACTCTTCAAGAAAAATCTTGATGAGTTGATGGGAAATAGGAAATATACCCCGGGGATCATTTCTGTGTCTCTGCTCGACAGTGGCTCAGGAAAATAACTTTCATGGGTGGTGTAAGCCAGGGAACCTTGTTGGCTAGGGTTACGTAGGCCCTTGGGCCAATAGCCTAGTACCTACCTATGAACCTCTGAATAGGCATATAACAGTTGTTATTCACTTATGTGATGCAGTGTAGAAACCACTTTGAAAGGAGGAAATACACCCCACCTCATGCAAGGTTGCAAGGTTGCATTTAGGGTGCAAATGTCCTTCACCTTATCCTTACATTCCCTTTGTTAAGCAGGTTGAATCAGTTTGTACAGAAAAAATGCTCAATGAATGTTTTAAATTTCAACATACACATGCAAAGTTTCAAGGTAATCCATTACAGTGATATATTTAATATATGTAGTATACATTGTGTGCTAATGTAACTAGTGTTAATGACCCTGACTGCTAAATGACTAACTTGTGCACTTGTTATGATAAGATCAATGCAGGAGAAAATTCCCTATCATCGAGGTACAGTAACTTTGGTGGTGACTTTATTAAATAAGGCATTGTCCCCTACCCACAAAAAATTAAAAAAAAAATCGAATTCAGTGCAATTCAAACTATTGTTCATTTTATTTTCATTGCAAAAATGAACATAATCAAAACATTAACAAACATGAACTATAAAAATTCTGTAGCCATAAACATTCATAGTTCACAAACTTTATAGTAAGAAAGAATGACAACGTATGACTAATTGCATGCAAGAAAATAAGACATCTATCCTAAATGTATGGTCAAACTGGTAATGCTTATGCAGATGACACAGAGCAGACCTAAGGCAGTTTAACATTTCACAACTTACACATAATATTCACAAATCTGTTCAGCTTACAACTGGCCCCTAGACACTGACAAGTATAAATATGAAATGTCTGTGCTAACAACTCTGCCAGTAACACAGATTGTGAGAATGTACTACTGAATAGGCCTTTGATCTGAGAGATACACTTTAGTTTCAGGTGCTGCTATTTTATTAAGGGAGTGGAGTTCTGTTTTAACTGTATACGATATAATAAATGTTTTCTTTGTAAATAGCAGAAAGATGCACATAGAATGGTACTGATTCTTCTTCAACCATGAGTAGACAAAATTGAATGCACTGCGGATTGGAATCTCCAAATTGCATTCGCCAAAAATATCTTGCTGAAAAGCACTTTTGTAACTTTTTGCAAGGGGTAAGCCCCAATGTACCTCCCATATTGAGGTTATATATACCAACTCCATAGTCTCACCAAGTTCAAGAAGGTGGAATTCCACCAAAAATGGAATCACTTCCAGCACACCTGGACCTGCTGACTATCAGGAAGTGATTTCCTGCACAGGAACTCCAGTCATTGGTGAGTTGAAGCTTGAGTAGTTGGAGCTCAAGAATTTAAGCTTTATCCATCAGTAGATTACCTGCAGTGAATGTTAGTATTTTTTTTTTTTTTTTTTGTTATGTGGACAGAAAAGAAATAGGGAGATAGAATCCACAGTCTATACCTAGCTAGGGGATTGCGAAATATGTAAGCCATTTACATAGCTGAAGGTATTGCTTATTTATTATTTTGAAGCCAAAGATTGACAAATATAAGCAATTTCCATACCTCTCACCTGTCCTGATTTTTGCAGAATGTTCAGATTTTTGCCTCATATTTTTGGTCTGTTCCTCATAAAATTTGTGGTTTTCTGGCAAATCATTGAGGATGGGAGTCATGAGATAATGACAAACACGTGAGTTTCAGACTTTATATCCTTTGGAAAATGTATGCTAATGCATATCCTGTTACTCTAGCATTTTTTTTTTAATTTTATAACAGAAATATTTAAAATCTGTCCTATTTTTGGGCCTTTACTCCCACATTATTTTAGGCTTTGTCCAGATTTCTTGCACTAAGAGGTTGAGAGGTATGGCCATTTCGTTATTACATTTACACAACTCTTCCATAAATTCTCCTTAGTCTATGTTCTAGTTAGATTACCTATAAAATGTTTATAATTTAATTCAGACTAATTCCCAGCATCAGGAAAAAATTGTGCATATAAGGATTCAGGTACTTGTTTTCTACATTTAGATATTTTTTTTTATATAGTGCATTCAAAAATTAGATGTGATTTGAAAAAGTAAATACAAATCTTAATATCTAATTGTAGTTGATGGCAGTTCCAACGCACCAATATTTTTAGAAACACACTGGATACATTATTTAATAGATTTAAAAAGGAAACACTATGTATTACAAGTCTTTAATTTTTACTGCTGTATACACTGGAAATGCCACTGTGTATATAGAACAACATCACTATACATATGAGAAGCAGGGTGCAGAAAATAATCATGAAGATATATTTGGAATCATGACCAGTCGCTTGTATGACAGTAAAGAAGCTCCCTTCTTTTCTGTGCATTACAGCTTCTACATTCTTGCATTATTTAAAACTACTCCTACATATTTAACATGACTGTAGTAGACACTCCCTTGCTCTGTTGCAAAGTCAGATCTTTTGATGCTGGGCAGTATGGCTTGAAAAAAAATTTTTTCACTAAATGAAATCTGTCTATAGCATTACTGCCATAATTACCTGATAATCTTGCTCTGCTTATAAACAAATATTCATAAAGAAGATTAACACTTTATAATTATAGTACTGCTGGAAATTCTGGATTCATATCTACTGTATATTATGTTACAGAAAATGACTGTAATTTAGCCTGTGCTCAGCAACATTTACTTTGTATACATACATAATACAGGAGTGAGTCAGTACCAAAATGGTAATCAGATAATCCAGACTATCAGTGCAAAGAAAAAGTCTTCAGAAGAGCTGTTAAATCGTACACAAGCAGAATGATTAAATGCATGTCTATATGCCAGCTACAATTGTAATAATGAATCAAGAGAAAGTTCCAATAACATTTTAATTAAGGCAGATTACCTCCCTATCAAAGTAGTGTAATCATGCAATGCAATATCATGTATAATCACTACTCTTGTTTTGATGTTGCTTTTTATCAGTCCCACCCATGTGCTTGTTACATTCTAAAAGGTTATCTAGTTGGTTGTGAAATGCACTTTTATTTCTGGACACAAACACTTTTCTTTAAATAATTACTATTATTTTTAACATTAAAGACTTAACTATCACAGCGTGACTGGTAACATTCTGTGACTTTTGCAATGATTTTGTTCTATAAATTGTGGGTAAGACCTAATAATTCTTTTTTAGTTGGGACACTTTTTGTTTGCTCTAAGGATATCAGTGATAAAGTAAACATACCTGCCACTGAGTAGTATAAATATAATTTAAATGTCTAATGAATTCCATTGCAGTTATTAGAACTTCAGTAATCAGGAAAAAAGTACAATTTGTCATTATAATTTCTGTTGAGCAGGGTAGTTTATATGGTAGAAAACCAAACAAATACTCATGTATCTTAAAATACTGACGTTAAGACAGTATCATTCATAATTAATAGAGTCATTAAAATACATATTCATTCACTACAGATGTATAACAATATAGTTGCACTAGTTTTGCAATCCTTCCCAACTACTGCCAGTTGGAATTCTGTTTTGTGCAAACTACTCATAGTGAAACCAGTGATAGTAGTTTTCATTGCAGAACTGAGAAAGAGTTCAGCCTCAGAATTATAGCTTAAAGTTTCATAAATTGAGAGAGTCACAGGATCAGTCAGCAAGTATAAAATATAATATCTTTCAAAAAATCAAACTGCCATTATCACATACTGATACAGGTATGTATCAAATTTTTTGAAGAAGTAAAATATTGACTTATTCTTAACTGCAAAGGGCAGCTTATACCATTATTGTGTAAAGCACTGTGTAATGTATTTTTTACATTACTGTTAAGATTTATTTTCAGCATGAGGTTTTTTGAACTCCTCACAGATCATAAATGGTGTACTTCTGGCACAAACTTTCATGGAACACTAGTTCAGACACTACCTTAAAGATCAGACACAGATCACCTCAAAAGAACTTTTCAGAAACAAATGTAATGGCAATCCCTGCAGATTTTATAAATCACTAACTGTTCCAACCCAATTATGTCTCTAGAAAGATATGATTGTACCTTTCCCACTCTGCCACAAAAGCTTCTCTAAAGGCTAGACAAAGCAGCAGTGAATTCAGTAATGGATCAGCTCAGTGACATATGCAATGGCACAGTATGTGGACCACTTTGCTGATGAGTTCTAGATATATAAGGGCCCAGCTTGTCAGATAAGACTTGTAGACTTTTTGCTCACCAATCTCTGTTTTTCATAAGCAATCTCTGCCAGTACAGTTTATATTTGTGCACCAGCAGTGATTGCACAATTGCACTGTTCTCTGTTTGCACAACTACGCAGTTGGCATATAAACAAAGAGGGGTATGGGGTCCCAGAAGGGGAGAGCATTGGCCCTACAATAAAAAAATAAAATTAGTTTTCTTAGAAACACACTCGACAAGGTTTACTATTGCATACCACTGCACTGCTCCTACATTATCTATATTGTAGCACTATTTTTTATGATTTGACTATTTATATTGCAATCATAATTTATGTCGATTTTTGCCATATCTCATAAAGCTACATCTACTGTCATTAAAGAAACAGTCATTGCTGTTATACCAGGTATGTATTTTTTGAATTCTACCTTTGCACTCCTTTTCTTGCAGGGCTTTTGGAATTTCCTATGGAAGTAAATATATTTCTTGTAGACTATCATGGAGAAATTCTGAATCACAGACTCACAGATTCATTGAATAATAGATTCACAGATTGTTACTAGGTTTATGACCCTCCGAACCTTTATAAACCTAACCAAGTTTTCCTGGAAGAATAATGATGTCCAGTAACCAAACAGATCATTCATAGACAGGCATTTCCAAGCTACCTCCGGCCATAATAGACATGGGGCCAGACCCAGTGTAAATTTCCTGTTTCCCATTCACTGTTCTGGATTGCACTTGAATTGGTATACACAAACACACGGGCCAGCACTCCTCACACTATGGTGAATGGATAAATAAATAGCACAAATCCTTACTAAGCAAACATAGCTTCATTCCACCAGAGCAGCATACCGGTTACAGCTTAATTAGCCTTCATCAGTTCTTCAGTACAAACAAGCAATGTTACAAGACTTAAATACACACCCCTTACAATTGATTGGTCTCTTACAAATTCTCATTAAGTCCAGGAGGAAATAACGTTCCCAGCCTAATAATCCAACCTTTCTCTTTATTGTTTAACTCATTAACCCTGAGTACCATCCCATGGCACATCTGTACTTAAATCCGAGCGTGCTATGAGCCAATAGGAATTCCATCATGTTAACTCAGAGTGCCTTCCAGCAGAGCAAGTAAATTTACAGCCCTACTTTAAAACTATTGTTGAAAAATAAGTTGAAAATGTAACTGAAGATTGTCAGTTACCTTCTCAATTTAGGATTTAGAGTAGAGTTACTTGATGGTCCTATTGGACTTTTATGAGAAAATCGGTTTGAAATGCTCCCTGTCTTTTCTTATGATTACACCAAAGCCGACTCTATCTGCATTTCCTGAATGAAGTGGTGGCAGCCAATCAAATTCTTACAATCCATGCCACCACTTGCATAACACTTCCACCCCCGGTTCCAAGTTTCCACTGTCCTGCTCAAATAAATAGAGGGTTCAGCAGGAGCTATTCCTTTTTTCCAGACATTTGCAGAAATTACCTGCTTTGGATCCGTCTATTTATTTTCTATGGTGATTGGATTGCTACAGAAGTGATACAGCCACAGTCACACCGAAACTCAATCAGCTGCAATGGAGACTGACTTCAACCAAGGACCAGCTTCATACTTGTCTGCTCAGGTCAAGTTTCTCTAATACCCCATAAGTAAAATTGTGTTTTAGCTGCTTGTTTGATTACTTGCTGTTTGTGGGGTGAGGGCAGTTAAGCTGTGTGTGAGTGATGTTGGTGTGTCTCTCTGCTTGTGTGAGTGAATGCATACATGAAAGTAGAATGTATGCATGTGAAAGAAGAGGAGACTGTGTGGATGTATGAGGGCGAGTGAGCAGTGAAATAGATCGAGCCATTATTTTACAGTCGCTAAGATGTGCATTTGCTGTTTAGTGAGTATAAAATAAATGTCATGGAAAATGAACAAAGTGTGTGTGCATATGTTTCTGTTTGCATGTGTGAGTGAATGCATGCATGAAAGTAGACAACATGTATGCGCGCGTGTGTGTGTGTGTCTGTGTGTATGTGTGTGTTTCTGTCTGCATGTGTGAGTGAATGCATGCATGAAAGCAAGACAGTGTGTATGTGTGAGAAACATTGAGAGAGAATGAAAGATATCTTGTGTGAGTGAACGCATGCATGAATGCAAAACACTGTGTGCGTGAGATTGAAAACAAGTGAGAGTGATCTTGTGTGTGACACTGAGAATGTGTAAGAGTGATCTTGTGTGTGTGTGACAATGACAGAGAATGAGTGAGAGTGATCTTGTGAGACTGAATGCGTGCATGAAAGCAAGAGACTGTGTGTGTGTGTGTGTGTGTGTGTGTGTGTGTGTGTGTGTGTGTGTGTGTGTGTGTGTGTGACAGAGAGAGAGAGAGTGAAGAGTGAGAGTGATCTCGGCAGTACCAGCAGCAGCAATGAGGCTTGGAAGTGTTTACTAAAAATGAAAATGATGCACTAAGGTAGTTCTTACTTCAAAAAATCTGACTTTTAGTGACAGGCATTTGATTCCTTTTTAAATCAGCTCAATGAATATGCTGAACGTAGGCAAGACATGTTAGAAATTCTTACCTATAGAGTGTTTCATGTCAGCTAAGCTCAGTATTTTTTTAAGTTAATCACTGTGTATCCTTTATTTCTGCATCATTTTCTATGCTATTTTAATAGGTTTTATCTCCACCATGATTATATACTGTATGAGGCAGTGTTGTTATTACTGTTAATATGTTTCAATGTATATTTTATTGCCTTTAAGCACAGATGAATAATGAAACTCAGCGTTCATGATACATTTTAGATGAAAAGCACAGTTGAGTTCCTGTTGGTGCCTCACCACATGTAAATCAAACAACCTATTCTCACTACATAAGAATGTGAGGATCAAACATTGTTATCACATCTATTTAGGTTTATAGGTCCATAGGTTCATAGGTTCTACTAGTCTATTGATCTGTGACTTGTGTAAAGAGTAATGGTAGTTTATATCCTTGCAGCATTGTGAATGCTGACTGGGTGATAAGATGAAGAGAATACAAGTCTTTACATAGCTTATGATTGCAAAGGATATGGATTCATTCAAGATTGTACATGCTGTAATTTTCTGACCTTTAAAATTATATTGCTGCTGACTGCTTTTTCTGTCTATGATATTGAGCTTAAGGACAAGTGATGGCCCTTAGAGGGGCTTTGAAAGTTCATTAAGTCACTGTTCTTTCTGGGGACCCCCACCCTGAGATTTAAATTGCAGTAGACATGTTTTTTGTTTTGCATGATGTCTTTTGACATCAGAATGTAGATAAACTGTATGAGATCTGGTTGAATTTATTAATCTGAAAATTGATTTAGACCAGTTTTAGAAGCTGTCACTGGGTCACATATATAAATGATTATAATTACAGCTATTAATCTTCTCCTGGTTGTAGCTAAACAGGAGTATCATTTATATGGACATGACTGTAATGTTATTGTTTAATATTATGGTCTGTAATATTATTTATATCATTAATGTTCAATTGGCTGCAGCTAAAACTGACTAATCAATTGTGTGACTAGCGCGCTCATTTTATGTTGCTGTGCTTAGGTTTAATATTATCGATATTTTGAGCTGCTAAGATTTTGAATTTGAAAGATGACTACCTTATTATTAAGAATTGTATAGCGTTTTTCAAATTTGATCTTAGTTGCAAGAGAGTGACTTTAGTTTTTGTAATCCATGATAAGATATTCTGATCAAGACATAGAAGTTGGTGTGTTGCTGAAATGGTAGTTCTGCAAAGATGTTGTCAAGGGATAACTGAACAGACATGGTTGTTGTCTGCAGGGTAGAGGTCAAAGACAGCTGTGTTTGATGGTGCAGTCTAATACTGATGCACAACATATTCCTTAAATATTCAGATTGAGTTATGCATCCAGAACTGTAATGGAATGTATACATTTTCAGATTTGACTTTCTGTATGTAAAAAACAAGATATAACATTCCATTTTTTCTTCTCGATGTAGGGGGTTGTGAATGGATGGATCAATGGACATGATGAAAGGAAAGGGAAGAAGGCCATGTTTTGTATTATAGTACAAGGAACTGATGTCAGAGCAATTGCTTGTTATGTATGCATCACAAAAAAGAGGTATTATCTATGTCATATTTCAGGATTCTGTTATATTGTACTGAGATGAGATTTTTGACCACCCACAAGGTCATTTTGCATGTGTTTATGTTTGTTACTATTGAAGACTGGATTTGTAAGTACATGACTGTAAATGTTTTCTCTTTCATTTTAAGATGATAATAAAGGTGGTTAAAAAATAACTCATTCCAATATGTACAGCCCTCTCTGAAGTTACAAGATCTTAGGAAAACTGGCTAATTGATGTTTTTTTTTTTTTTTTTTTTTTTTTGTCTGGGGGTTGTAACCCTTTTTCACTCCAGATACCCGTCCTGTGTAAGGTTTTTTTTTTTTTTTGCAGGTTATCTGAAGCATCTATATATGATTATTGTACACAGAGACTTGGATAATTAAGATACATTTTACATCTTTCATTTTGTTTGGTACAGTAGATTGACCCATCTTGTTACAATACTTTCCACAGTACACATTTTGAGTGATTAATATGGAAACCTTGCCTGTATTGTTCTCTGATCATGCTGCATTTAAGCTCAAGGCTATGAGACCATGAAGGGTGTTGCATTATTCCTGCCAAATAGACAGTTTCCTTTGTGAGTTTAAAGAATCCTGTGAATAGTTTGCTAAAATCACTGCTGCCTGGTCTGGGCTTGACACAGACAGAAATGAAGCTATTGGTTTGCAATAGGATTTCTTTATAACTGAACCAAAGACAGAGCTAACTCAGTATGCTGTCATCAGAAAACAAATCTCAGGTGCGATACTTGCAGCTTAGAAGGATTTGTTTGTTGAGTTATAATCCTGAGTAGACCAGATTGAGTTAGAAATTGATGAGGTAGTACACCAAGCAAAAGGTATGCTGTCACAAACAATTAATAGGAAAGTGGAATGAAATACTATAGCGCACAATAGTTAAACAGCTGTTAACCATGAAGCTTGGTCATTTGCAGGTACTTCAAAAGGTTCCTTAGGTCAGGGACTCTGAGAATGGGAGAAAGAAAAACTGAACTGGAATGGTTTGCTAGCTTGCTAATCAAATTTCTACTCCATTGTCACTGAGGACCCATGGTCTTTAAAAGAACATAAAATTTGTGATTTTCTGGGTTTTTGTGTCAAATCAGTGTGGATTGAAGTGGGGATTAATTTCACGAAATAGTGACAGATATTTCATTTTCTAACTTCATATCCTTCAGGTAATGCATGGTATTACAAGATCTTTTATTCTAGCAGTTTCTTAGTTTATGACAGTAATACTTAAAATGTGTCTCTGTTTTGGGGCTTTGTCACCCCATTATTTTTTCCTGTATCCAGGTTTTTGGTGTTATGAGTTTGAGAACTATGGACTGCTGCCAGAGTGTAGTATAGACAGGGGAAAAGCTCAAAATACTGATATGCTAAATTATGCCTATGATATTGTTGTCAACTCTAAGGCAGTAGTACACTGCATTTAAAAATGTAATTATATCTGGTGGTACTGAAATGGTTGCTTGGCTGAATACCTCATTTTGGTGATTGCACATACTGGCAAATGTTACTGAAGAGTCATTTGGGGAACTGTTTCATTTTGCTGATTGAGCATACCTGGACCTTGTGCATACACACCAACAACTGAAGGAGTTACTGGGGAAAATAAGTCAGTAGTGTGTCAAGGAAAAAGCTCTGCATAATTGGACAATCCATGTTGCCATTTTATTGTCCTGGTAGCTGGCTGTGTTATAGTGCTGATTCCCTGGCTTACTAGTATGGTGCCATGTCTTGTTCACTGGTCTGATCTAGTTGTTAGAACATTGTAGTACAAATACAGTGTAAAAGGCATAGCTTATCTTTGGCTCAGGTTTCAGAGATGATTATGACTTTTTTTTATGTATCCACCTTGAAAGTTTGTACTTCAATTAACTGGGAACAAATGAAATGAGAACACCTCCTGATTGGTAGCCTAACATAATGCATCAGAGATACTTCAGATGCAGCTAACATTGGGTAAGACAGCGATTCAGGTCGTAGCCTGCTATAGGTCCCCAACCATGTCCCAAGACTCACACTCCACGTTCCTAAGCACCCTGGAGAATATTAGGATCCAACCTAACACTTTCCTACTGGGTGACTTCAACTACCCCTCCATTAACTGGTAAAACTACTCATGTACCAATACACTTTCCCACCATTTCCTGGAATTCATTAATTCCAATGCCCTGGACCAGCTTTTTCTTAGCCCCACTAGAGGTAGCAAAATCCTTGACCTGGTCATTACTAGCATGGGCAACCATTGCTCTACACCAATAGTCAACTCCTCCCTGGTTAGATTCGACCACAAACAAATCACCTTGGAAATCCACATCGCTCACACCCCTCCCGCAAAGGTAACCATCATGAAAAACTTCTCCAAAGCTAACTTTGGACTCCTAAAAACAGAGGTAGCTAACTTCATGAGACCCATGCAAATGGAGAATAGTTGCATGACCACTGAATCATACACCAATGCACTGTAAGAACATGTACACAATTGCATGGATCATGCCATACCCAATAGAACCAAGATGCTCTCCTCCAAAAAAAGGAAGCCAATCGGATGGCCCCCTGCCATAAAAAAAAACTCTACAACAGAAGGAGAAAACTGATGTAGAATAAGGTAAAGTCCCAAGACTGGTAAAACTCCCTTATCAGCCTCAACAAAAAGTTGAGTTTCCCTCATCAAATCCTCTAAAGCTATCTATAAAAACAGAATTGCAGAAGATAGTAAAGACAACCACAAGGCCTTCTATAGTTATGTAAAGAATGTCCATGGCAAATACCCAAATTTGGTTGGAGCTACTACACAATGGTACCTCTTATACTGAGCCAAAAGATATTGCCAATATACTGGCCAACAGATTCAGTGCCAACTTTACCCCTCTCTCTCCCCCAAAGGACCAACAGTAGAATGCCACGCACCTAGTATTACTGCTGCACAGGTTAAAATAACACTGTCCAAGACCAAGAATACAGCTTCTATGGGACCTGACAATATCCCTGGCTGTGTTCTACATGAACTACAGAGTGAACTGGCACCTCACATGTGTGTCATGTTCAATCAAAGCCTCACCTCAGGCTTTGTCCCTACCAAATAGCACACTGCTACAGTCATCCCTCTCCACAAAGGAGGAGTGACTACAGACCCTGGGAACTATCATCCCATTAGCCTGACAAGTCTGATATGCAAAGCTATGGAACACATCATCATGGACCTAATAAACAAGGATAGAGGAAATCTCCAGACTCTGGATCCCACACAGTTTGGTTTTGTGAAGGGTAGATCATGGCTACTCAACTTCATTGACTTCTTTGAGTCAGTCAACAGAGCTGTGGATGAAGGCAGGGTAATTCATACAATCTACCTTGATCTGGCCAAGGCCTTTGATACCATTCCCCATTCAGGAATCATAGAAAAACTCAATAAGCTAGGCATCAACCCCTATATCACTAGGTGGGTTGCAAACTGACTCACAGATAGAACCCACAGTGTGAACGTAGCTGACTCCAAGTCAGACTGCCGACCAGTCATGAGTGGAGTCCCACAGGATTCAGTCCTGGGTCATTTCCTGTTTTGTATGTACTTCTCTAAAGCCAGGTCAATGTGAAGGGGCTTTGGCTGACAAAATTCACAGACAATTGCAAGTTGGGGAGCTATTATTAACTCCCCAAATGATGTTGACATCCTATAGAAAGGCCTCACTGAGACCAATGGTGTCAGAACCATGGCCTTAAGCTTAATCACAAAAACTGTGTCGTCATCCTCTTTGCGAAAAAAAAACATTTCCCATGAATTACCACATTGATGGTAGTCCACTGAGCACAGAAGGTGTTATAAGAGATCTGTGAACACAGGTTGACAGCAACCTCTCTTTTGACCACTACATTGCCACTGTGGTCAGAAAGTCCTTCTATGTGGCACATCTCATTACTAAGGGTTTTGCATCTAGAAAGAAAGAGGTCATTGTCTCCCTTTACTCTTCCCTCATTAGACCAATCATCAAGTACAATGCCCCATTTGGCATGTACCTCACTAGACACTTGCAACAACTGGAGAGGCCACAAAAGTACCTCACTGAGAGGATCCTAGGTCTTAAACACTTGTCCTATATGGACATACCAAAAAACTCCAACTATTCTCTGTCTCATATCGCCTACTTAGAGGTGATCTCTGCTTGATTTACAAAGCCATGTCTGACCCAGCTCTGTTAGAAATGCTACATTTAAAGAAATCCCAATCCCTCCACACCACACGGTCCAGAGACCTCAACCTCATTACCACAATCAACAGAACGTGCTGGAGGGACAGGCTCATAACCCAGGGACTGCCCATGCTATGGAAGAGACTTCCCATACATGTCAAACAGAGCACCTCACTGGCCCTCTTCAAGAGAAATCTTGATGAGTGGATAGGAAATAGAAAATTCACCCCAAGAATCACTCCAGTGGCTCTACTTGACAGAGGCACTGGGAACTAAGGTCAGGTGGCATGATGCCAGGGTAATCCTATGGGCTAGGCTTGTAAAGGCTCCAGTGCCATTAGCCTAGTACACACCTATGAACCTATGAACAGGAATGAATGAACAGGTGGCTGTCTCTCCTTCATTGGCCAATTCTTTGTGTACTTCTCAGTATGATTTCTGCCCATGCTGTAGAATCATTTCTTAGAGCTGTTAATATCCAAATAGTATCTTTGGGAGCACTATTGATAAATAACAGTCTGTGGGTATGTTGGAATGCTGGATAACAGTGCTGATAAGTATATTCCGATGTTCTGCATGTACATTCTGATTTTCCTGACTAATATCAGATGAGACAGTCTTTCTTTCTACTGAATAATGCTGGATATCTGACCTGACTTGTATATGTGCATAAGAGGATAGGCGTAAGGAAAAGGTAGAAGATGGTGAGCAAAAGGCTTCAGATTACATAAGGAAATTGGGGAAGAAACTGGTGTGCATGTGTACTTCTTTGTCTTACATGTTTTTTGGGGGGGAATGATCAGATGTGCTTACACAGATATGTGTGCATCAGTTGTGTATACCAGTGGCTGTCTTTCTTGGGTAAAGGTAAGGAATCAACACCCTGAACTCAATTATTTTATTGAATTTGTTATTTCAGAGTTATCCCAGTCTGCCATTACAGCAGTATACAGAAAGTGTCTGTCATTTAGGAGTAGCAGTGAGGAAGCAACCTGTAGATATGTGTAACAGCATATATGTGTTTAACAGCAGCGACTTGAAAAAATATGGAGGACTTGTACCTTCATTTTTATGAGTACTGTCTTCTCAAATTCTGATGAACTGCTATTATGAGAGCTTTGAACATGCCTATTATTTATTTATTTACTTTATGTTTACTGGGCCACTGCACTGATCTCAATAAACCATTTGCAGGCCCAGCCCAGGTGAACAGGATCACATAAGACATGTTTTATTTATTTATTTTTATTTATTACATTTGTTTACCGGGTAATGTCCAACTGGGCCAGAAGCAAATTTTCAGCAGAGACCCAGGGAAAAAAGCTCCAGTTATACAGTTTACAGTTACAGAAACTAATAGTACTAAACATACTAACCAAATGGCAGAAAATACTGCTAGTGAAATTAATAATACTACAATATGAAGACTATTGGCAAAATTAATTGTGTATGAGCCATAGTAACAGTGTAATTAAACTGGCAATATAAATTACTGTCAAAGACAAATACAGCAGCAGGCAACAGAATGCATGGATATACAGTGAAATAGGAGGCCATATTGTATACAGGACATATAACAGTGGTAGATGTGGTTACAGATATAAGATCAGTAAAATTGTCTAGGACCTCTGCCCAAATCTAGCTGCTGACAGAAAACTGACAAAATTAGCTGGGTGGTAAGAACAGTTAAGAGCTAGAGATAAGAACGAGTAGAATTAGGAGATATAGTCTGGGAGTGGGTAGACTTAGCCAGGAGTATGGCAGCTGCAAAGCAAATGATTTCCTAGATGTTCTTTTAGGAGTTGTTTGAACTCATGATAGTTAAGATTTTTTGGTATGGTTTGAAGAAGAGTATTCCAGAGTTTGGAAATTTTGTAAGAATAGAAGGAGGTGCCATGGGAGTTGTGGGGTTGTATAACCTTTAGCATTAGTTTGTTAGAGGATCTAAGTGTTCTGAGATTTTCACTGGGTTGGATTAGTTTAGAAAGTGCAGGGCAGTCCCTGGGTAGGTGGATAATTTTGAGGGCTATGAACAACTGGTTGAGTGATAGGAGGTTAGGGAGTTCTAGCTAGTTGAGTTAGGAAAGAACAGTGTCTTGGTGGGTTCTATATGGGTGTCCTGTGGCAAATTTAGCGATTTTGTTGTAGCAGGATTATAGGTTATTTAGGTCAGTTTTTTCACAGATTGGTAAATATTTGGGATCCGTAAAGGAGGGTGGAAAGTAACTGTAAGAGTGCAGCGGCTAGTCTGACACTTTCTGTAAGGTATTGTTTGGCTCTATACAGGATGCCTAGTTTGGAGTGCACTTTTCTGATAGTGAAGGAAATGTGTCTATCAAATTTTAAGTTGTCATCTATTGTTACGCCCAGTAGTTTGGTTTGGCTTATGGGTTCTATGTCAGTTCCATTTGAGGAGAGTATAGTTAGGTGTGGGGGGGGGGGGGCTGTTGTGATTTGGATTTGTTATTTCTGAAAACTATTATCTTAGTTTTGTTTGGGTTTAGAATAAGTTGATGTGCTGTGAGGTATTTTTCTTTATCTTGAAAATAAGTTTCCATTTTTTTTGGCGTTCCTGGGGAGTGAGGGCTGAGCATATAAGTGTGGAATTGTCTGCGTACTGGACAATGGAGGCTAGTTGTGTTACAGACCTGAGGTTATTTGTAAATATTGTAAGGAGGAGAGGGCCTAGCATGGAACCTTGGGGGACCCCAACAGAGATGGGGAGTAAGGAGGAAAGGCTGTTTTCCCATTTGATAGCGTGCTGTCAGTTGGAAAAATAACTGTTGAACTAGGATAGAGCTGATGAACTAATGACATGGGATGAGAGTTTGTCGAGAAGAATTTGGTGGGATACGTTGTCAAATGCTTTTGACACATCAAGGAAATGGATGAGATGAGTTGGCCTTAATTTATGATATGTTGGATGGTATTAGTGAAACACAGAAGGGCAGTACCAGTGATATGTTTTGGTCTGAAACCATGTTGTAAGGAGGAAAGGAGGTTGTGACTGAGGAGGTAGTTTAGGATCTGGTTGTGAACACATTTTTCAAAAGTTTTCACAAGAGGAGAGAGGATGGTTATGGGACAGTAGTTGGTTAGATCATTAGAGGGTCCGCCTTTGTGGAGGGGAATGATATATGATATTTTCCAGCAAGAGGGGACGTATTGCTCTGCAATGAAGTGGTTGATCAGGACAGATATGAGGCAGGCAATTGTGGGGGCAGCAATTTTAAGAAATTCACTGGGTAGTTGGTCTGCTGCTAGACAGCAGGGTTTAAGCTTGAAAAGGAGTGATTTCAAGTAGCTAGTTTGAATCGGTGTAAATGTGAGTGGGTTGTGGGTTGGGAAAGCCTGAGGAGGATGTGGAGATAGACAGAGGTTGGTTAGGCTGGTTACCCAGCAGTGAGGCGATTGTATTAATAAAGTGTTACAACAGGGTCAGTTACATTTGAGGTGACTGGTGGAGGGGTTGGAATATAGCCAGGGTTGAGCTTGAGGAGATTGTTTATGTTTTTCCAGAAATTTTGGGGGTTGTTTTGGTGTTGTTGTTGGCACGTGTGGAAGTAGTTTTGTTTGTTGGATTTTATTTATTTCTTAGCTAGATTTCGGAGTTGTTGATATGTGATGAGGTGTGCTCTATCTTTGGTGGTGTGATAAGTTAACCAAGCCCCGTCTCTTTGTTTGAGTAGTAATTTAGTGTCTCTTGTTAGCCAGCTGAGGTTCTTAGATTTTGGTCTAACTTTTCTGGTGGGTGTAAGATTGTTTAGTATATTAAGAACAGTATTGTTGAAGTACTGAACACCATGATTAAGAGGGAGGATACTAAGTGGTGACCAGTCGTTGTTAGAGTAGTAGGTTAAAAGTGGAAGGGGAGATATTTTTCTTGCTATGAATGAATTTATATATTGTTGGTTTGAGTATGGACTCGTTTTCTGTACAGGAAGGTTGGGTAGTGGTCAATGAGGGAGTCTGGAAGGCAGCCAGCTCGGTAGCTTAGGTTGTGTCTGTTAGTTATTATCCAATCTAAGGTTGACTGCCTTTTGGAATGTTTGTCTATCAGAGCTGGACAGGATATGGTTTGGATGAAACTGAAAAGGTTTAGGAAGTGGGAGGGGTTGGTGGATGAGGAGGAGTGCCAATCTAAGATGAAATCACCTAGGATTATAGTTTATTGGTTGAAATTTGATGCTGCTCAGGAAAGTAGATTTTCAATGGTGGGTAGGTTTTTACCAGGGGGAGATAAATAGTTATGATAATTATAGACTTTTTTGAGTTTATTTCAAGACATGTTGTTCATGTTCATAAGACATGAACAAAACCTATTCTCATATACGAGGATATGATAAAAACATATGTATTTACAGACACAAGAGCACACTACAGCATTTAGGTCAAGAAAGGGTACTGAGTATGTGGTCAAAAAACATGTCTGGGTGGGCTAAAAGGCTTAGTGAGCTGGGTTGTATTGCTGACTTCTGGCATTACTCAACCAGATATTTAGGAAAATATTTCTGCCTTTTTCACTTCTGTGCCTTATTCTAACCACAGGGATGGTTAGGTGAGATAAAATGAAGTACTACTTTTGGAGTCACACTTACACAGATCAACCAGATAATTTAGATATTTCTAACTTTGTTATTCCTGTTTCTGATTCTACTCAGCAGTTGGCTGACTGAGATAAGTGTTATGTTATTACTTGCACAGTAATACCAGCATGGACCGACCATATATTTTGTGCAATATTCATGGCTGTGTCAGTCATGTGTGGAATTTAGAAGCGAGGAAGGGTGCAGTCATATAGAAGTGTTATAGTGTATTTACTGAATTACTCTGGTCTTCTCCTAACAGATGGTGAGTCAAGTCCATGTTACATAGCACCTGCACCAGGAATATAATGAATGCCTAATTAACAGGTTTTGTGCAGCAATTATCACCTTTGTCTGAACACGCAGAACCTTGCAGTTATTACATGTAGGTCATTATCACATTTTAACAATAACTGCAGTTACAGTATAAGACTCAGTAATTGTCACTTGTCAGGTAAAACTCTCAGCAGCTGCCACTGTTATTCAGTTAAGTAGAAATCGTTATCACATTGATGAATGCACAAGCCAAATTTGGGTTTCTGTCTATGTGGAGTCATTTTCAAGCCCCCTCCACCAGTTTTTCTGTCATTTTTAGAATTTTTTGTACTTTAAGATACACATTATGTACCCATTGTGGTTACATGGCTGATATTTTTGTGAACTACTGCAACTGAACATTGTATCACGTAGTAATTTCCTACATCACACAGTCACTATATAGTGTTCTGGTGTGTTGCTTTTCAACTCCCTCTGTGCAGGTATACAACATCAGAATGTTCTATACTGTTGTGTTTTTCAGCTTTAATTTCAAGTGGAAAGCAACATCCCCCCAATTAAGATGCAATCTAGCCACACCCCTTCACACCCAGTTACACCTACTCACTTATAATCCAATTATCTATCTGCCTGCGTCTTACTAAATTATCCTAGGTCCACACCATTGCTCACAGTCTCTTTCCTACCATGTTCTTGTTGCTCTTACAGGTTATACACCTCTTCCACTAACTTTGTTTCTACTACTTCACTGTCACCTAATAGCATTCATCCTTACTTTCTTGCTACCAGTCCTACTTACACTCCTCCACACTCTAACTCTAATGCTGCCCATTACCCTAATATCAACACTAGCCTTTACATCTCAACTCCTCTGTTATAAACCTTTCCTTTTCTTCTCTAATTATTCTCTCCACTATAAAACTTTACTAGCACATCTCCCTTCCATCTTTCTCTCTAAACTAGCGTACTCTAGTTGCAGGCTATATTTCCTCTTTTCCTCCCTCATACGTTCTGGTGACATCCACCCCAAACCAGGGCCTCAAACCCCACAATTTCCCCAGCATTGTAACTCACCTAAACGGTCAAAAAATCTCGACTCAACTACCATTAACGTTCAAAGCATCTGTAACAAAACCTCAGAGGTCCATGCTTGGCTCTCCCAAAACAAAACTCATATCCTTGCAGCCACTGAAACTTGGTTAAAACCCTCCATATTAGACACTGAGATTCTCCCTTCTGATTTCAATATAATTAGAGTAGACAGGCAACATAAAAAAGGAGGTGGTGTTGCCCTCTTCTACCCCAATACTCTCAATGTAACCCCTTTCACAGGTTCAGTCCCTCACTTTCAAAATGCAGATGTCCTAATCTCATTCTTAGATTTCAGCAACTCCAAAAAACTGTGTATAATAGTCATTTACATTCCCCCGGGAAAAAAACATACCTGTTTTAGAAGATATACTATCCTGGACTTCCTCCATTATAAAAAATAAAACTATTATTTTAGATGACATGAACATCAATTGGACTTCTACATCCTCTAACCAGTCTTCTTCCAACATAAACTTATTTCATTTTTCTCAACTAATCAATACATGCATTAGATATAACCATAAGACTAATAAAGGCTCATTACTAGACTGGATCTTAGTCTTAGACCCATCCAAACACCCTGAATCTGGTACAATGGCAAACAATTTCAGTAACCATCTCCCAGCCTTCACCATTCGAAAATGTTTATCACTCACAAAAACCCACAAGTACCAGGTGATACAAGACCTATCAAAATTCTGTCCACAAACCTTCAATAGTATTATAAGAAATCATAATTGTAACTTCCTTAAAACCCTTCCCCTTGATGATGCTGTCCTCTTCTTCAATAACATCCTTCTAAACATTCTACCTAGCTTAGGACCCACCAGATCTAAAATAATCAAATCCAAATATGCTCCCTGGCTCTCAAAATCTACTAGAGAAACTATGAAAAACAGGGATAAAGCCTGGAAATGTTGGCACAATTCTAAAACTCCCACCAATCTTATCCTTTATCAACAGCTTCAAAACCATGCCAAAACAGTCATCTACAAAGACAAGCAACAATATTACTGGAACCTACAGACAAATAGGAAAAATAACCCCAAACTTTTCAGGTCTACATTACATGATCGAAGTTTTACTTCTTCGAATTAGTAAATATGAAACTTTACTGATTGAAGTAGTAAAACATCGAATCAGTAATAAAACATTTTGTAAAACAAAAAAAATTACACAAAAGGGTGTAAGTGAGGGGGCCAGACTCCCTGCATGCCCCCCCACATCCCCAGCTACTTAAATATACCAACTCCGAGATCACGCTACAGTGTAGGAAATGGACAACTTCTGGTTCCGCACTGTATTACACTGAAGTGCAATCTCAGAGTTAGTATATTTAAGTAGCGGGGGGGGATGTGGGGGTGCAGCCCCCCACTTGGGGGGGTGCAGGGGTGCTTGCCCCCCTGCTTACACCTTTTTGTTTTATTTATTTTGTTTTCGAAAATGTTTTATTACTGATTCGATGTTTTACTACTTCGATCAGTAAAGTTTGATGTTTACTAATTCAAAGTAGTAAAACTTTGATCATGTAATATAGACCCAACTTTTCTGGTCTTCTATCACTACTCTTCTACACCCTGGTACAAAATCCAATCCCTGCCCTTACCCTAATATGTCACCTGACCTTATTGCCTCTAAATTCAACTCCTACTTCATTGATACTATAAAAAACTTTACAACCTCCTTCTCCCAAGCCTTACCAACTAACTATACTCTCATACCTACTCTCCCTTCTTCATCAGTATAAAATCTCTCAAGCCATAATCCCCCCCCTCACAACTGCACTAAGGAATTGCTCTTATATGAATTCAATCTCTCCCCTATTTCTACTTCCTTTATAAAGAAACTTATCCAAAACCTAAAACCCTGCTCTAAATAAGCTGATAATATTCCTGCTAAATTCCTTAAAATTGTTGCTAATACTGTAGCCTACCCAATCAGTATCTTAATCAACAGGTCAATCCAGGAATCCTATGTCCCCTGCCTATGGAAAAAAGCAATAATTCTCCCTCTTCATAAAGGCGGCCCCTCCTCTGATATCTCAAACTTTCGGCCCATCGCCATCCTATCCCCTATCTCTAAAATATTGGAATAATGTGTCCATAAACAACTTATCCATCACCTTCTTAACCACAACATCCTCTCACCTACCCAGCATGAATTCCGTCCAGGGCATAGTATGTCAACTGCCTCGATCTCCTTTTTGGATAACATTAACAAAGCATGTGACTGTGGCTATACAGTGTCAGGCCTGTTTTTGGATCTATCAAAAGCTTTCAATACTATTTCCCATCCCATTCTCCTATCTCAACTCTCTTCTTTAGGGTTATCTTCTCAGTCTCTTAACTCATTTAGAAGCTATCTTGAAGACAGGCAGCATGTCGTTAATTGGCAAAACTCTATCTCTGCTTACCTACATAATCCTACAGGTGTCCCACAAGGCTCAATTTTAGGACCTCTTCTATTCAATATATTTATAAATAATTTGCACCAAACTATTCCAAATGCCTCCCTAGTACAATATGCAGATGATTCACCTATAATTTGCTCTGCACCCAATGCTGCATCTCTTCAAAAAATGACACAAATAGCATTCAGTATGGTCAAATCTTGGCTCCAGAAAAATCATCTCTCTCTAATCCCCGCAAAAAAAAAAAACAAGCTTATGCTACTTACCCCTAAAGAAATATAGCATTTAACAAAGAAAATGTCATAATTCTCTCACTAAACTCCATTAAAATCGAGCTTGTTACTTCTACCAAATTATTAGGAGTCATAATCGACAAAAAATCTTAAGTTTGACCAACATAGCCAATCCAACATAAATAAAACCCACTAAAAACTAGGGCTTCTGTACAGATATAACAAGTCTGTCTCCTTACCATCCAAACCAGCATTAGCCCTTTCCTATCTCCTCCCTTCACTAACCTATGGTGCATCCTTGTTAATTAATCTTCAGTCTTCCCTGAAACTCAGACGCGAATCTTGCTACAACAAGATTTTCAAATTTGCCACAGGCATTCATTACTCTTCCCATCACTGTAACACATTAAGAAAACTACAACAGCCAGAATTCCCCATTACCTATTACTCTTGCAACTAACCACCTCATGCAAACTTATCTGTAAACCGCAGGACTGTCCTACCCTCAGCTCCCTACTTGTCCCGTACTCCCCTCTCAGGCCTCTACGTTTAGAACACCAACCCTTACTCCAAGTCCATAAATCAAAGCTAACAGCAGGTAAACTACTTTACTCTTGGACCATGGCCAGATCCTGGAATAACCTCCCTTTCTCTGTTTGCAGTCAACATCTCTCAAACTTCAAATCCACCCTACATAATCATCTCCTCTTCAACTGGATATGTAACTGTACGAAGCCACACACTACTACCCATGAAGCCATTACCTGACCCTTGCTCCCCACCAGTCTAAGCTGCTCACCATTATAACATTAGCCTTGCTCATTACCCTGCATCATCTCTATTCTACTCCAGTTCACTAAACCCACCATCTCTCTATTCTACAACTCTACCTGAAGTTGCCTAACTTCCATCTCTTGTTCTTCACCTCACCAGAACTTGCCTAAATTAATTTTTTCTTTCCACACTTCTACTGACTAAAAAACTTCTTCACTGATTCCTTCTGCTACCTCCTAACACTTCAGTGCAGCTTTCTCCTAACTTAATTTCTACATACTGATTTATATTATATTCTTATTTAGTTTGTTTCTGTCTTAGAGCCAATAACATTAGACTCCTCTATGTATAATAGAACCTGCTCATGCAATTTGCTCTATTATTATTGTTTCTGCATTCCTGTCTATTGTGATGTACCTCATTGCAATTACTGCATAATTATTGTTTTTATTAATACTGTATTTTTTTCTTGGAACTTATTGTTTTTGTATTGTCTCACTGCAACTATTGTATTTTAATAATTTTTTTTGTCATGTCTTGGAGCTTTTCTCCCCGGGCCTCCACTGAAAATGGTTTCTCTGTGGCCCAGTGGACTTTCCTGGTAAACAAATGTCAATAAATAACTAAATAAATAAATATGTTGAGGAGAAATCAAGCAACATTTAACTGTTGGGTGACGAGACAGACTCTGATGGCTGTAGCAGTGGTTCAGACTTTCCTGGTAAACAAATGTCAATAAATAACTAAATAAATAAATATGTTGAGGAGAAATCAAGCAACATTTAACTGTTGGGTGACGAGACAGACTCTGATGGCTGTAGCAGTGGTTCAGACATGGGTATGGACCTTCAGCCACAATGTAAGGCCTGTGATATGGATGATGTCCCTGTGCCAGCCATTCCTGACAGACCACTATGACTTGCCAGAGAAGACCTGACCACTAATGACGAAACTGAGCATGATAGTGAGGATGAGGTACCACTTGCATTGCTAATGAAGGATGGCATACACAATGGTCACCCAGTGCATTCTGCTTTTTGACACAGATGATGAATTGCCTTTAGCTGTGTTCAAGAATGTGCATGGTATCACTGTCAGACCTATAAAGTCCTCCACAGTCCATGACAGTGCAAGTGCTGACAAGGATGTGGATGTTCAAAGTAGTCCAGAGTATGTAGATTGGGATGGAGAAAACCCACTAGATTCGAGTCGAAGTAGCTCCTTGTCAAGCAAGGATATGATTGTGCCCCAGCAGGGAACATCTGTTAGTACTTCACGAACAAATTCATGCAATACAGCTGCTACTGACACTGATGACAGAGCACCATCACTGAACCATACACAACTTCTCATTTCCAAGTGTTCCAGGCTACCCAGTAAGGTATGTCAGTCCCTCTGTGCTGCTTTCCTGGATAGGCATGGTTTCATGGTTGCCACTCTGATGCCTTCAGTCCCTCCCCAAAAGGCCCCCTGCAAAAAGAAAGAGTTTTAGTATATCTTTCTCTTTTCACATGTGCTCTTTTTGTGGCTCTCCAGTCACTCTCCCTCCCCCTCCCCTCTGGTTCAGGAAATATATGCAGGTCAGGGCAAGAAACATTACATTGCTTCTGCCCTTAATTCCTTATGTCTACTGCTGCATGGACACATGCAAAGAGAAAAGGCAGAGGTAAGGCAGACTGATGATGCTGAAGGAGGTTGTGCGACAGTAGTAGTATCAGCAGTCTGAGTGGGTAGCCAGCACAGGTATCAGACATATCAGATGCCTCAGAGTGCCACTGAAGTCCCATGCCTGTCCTGGGTTCATTAGTGGAGTGGCAGTCCTTACTCTGATTTTTCTCTTTACATGTGCCCTTTCTGTAGCCCTTTGTCAGCATCCATTCAGCAGTATGTTGGCTATGCCAAGAATATGTACATTTACAGTGATATGTGCCTGATACTAATCTGATAGTGTGTGTGAGCTGCTGATTTTCAGGTTGTTAGGTATGTATCTCTCCATCATCTTTGAAGATAATGAACCAAAAGAATAATGCCTATGTGGATAGCAGTGTAGGTTCCAACAGGCAAACAAGGTAATGCATATTATATACATGTCCTAGTAATGCAATAAATCCCTCAAACATCATCAGTCACTGACTTGCATTTCTTCCCTGTGCAGGTACTTCTACCTTGTGACAGTGACATGGCTTCAAGAGTAGGGGAACGACAAGTGAGATTGTGGGTGTATGGCCATTCCTACATTCACTGGGCTGCCAGACATACCTCCAGAAATAGCAAACATTACAACTTGAGCTTCCCTACATCTGGCGTCAAGGTACACTGGATTGCAAGAAGAGGTATGCTTTGGGCTGGACTCCTGCAGCTGTTGGAAGGGAAGTGTTCCATCTACCTTGAGCCTAACATTCTTGTCTTGCACATTGGAGGAAACAATGTAATCACTCATCCACTTGGAGAGCTGAGGTTTCAAATCAAGGAGATTTTTGAACGCATGCGGTCATGGTAGCCACTTTGTCATTTTCTGTGGTCTGACATAGTTCCTTGCCAGAACTGGAGACATGCAAACATCCAAAGGGCAGGGCACAAAGCCAGATGGTTACAGAATGGGTTCATGCATGAATTAATGTACACAGTCGGCGGATCAGCAATCAGCCATAACAGCATCACTGCAGAAGATGATCACCTTTTCACCTAAATGAAGATGGCATTGACCTGTTTTAACTGACCTACACAATGGTGTGATGGCAGCAGTGCATGGCATACTGGCAACATGGACCTAGTGACAAAAGATGGAAAACAAGCATGACCAAGTAGGACCAGTATGGTAACCGAAAGTCTATTACATTTCATGAAAAACCTTTTTTCACTACTTACAACACAGTAAAAGAATTGTAATTGCAGCTTTGCTAGGGATCATGTCAACATAATAAGTAATACCTCATTTGAAGACAGTATTACTACTTACAACATGTAAAAAATCTGTTTCTGGATGCTGTACACATCCACAGACATCACACTTTGTTTAGGACTTAGGTTATCGAAATTATGACATTTTTTCATATTTTGGTAAATAACTTTGCTAGGGTAGTTGTGAACGTCCTAAGTAACACCTCATTTGAAGACAGTATTAGTACATACAACATGGTAAATGACCTGTGTATGTAAGCTGTACACATGTACAGATATCACAGTTTGTTTAGTCTTGCAGGATTATGACAATTATACATTTGCCATATTTCTCAATATTATGCCCATTTCTTTGCAAGGAAGTATGGTGACAACATGCATGATGCATCATTTTGAAGCTGATATTGAGCCACACAATTTGTAAACTGATATGTATTCTCTGTCTATTACAGGTGATGAGATATTATGCTTTGTTTAATTATCAATTATGAGAAATAGAACATTAATCATATTTCTGTGGCTATCTCAGGAAAGGAACATCATGCAGTATTGATTAAGGTATCATTTTAAAGCTGACATTCATACAAACAAATTAATTACAAATTGTATGGGTCTACATGGAACATTCAACAAGATATTGTAATTTGTTTTACCAAAAAGATAAAAAATATGCATAATATCTGTATTCCTTGGCAAATATTTAATAGTGATTTAGATAGACACTATCAACATTTACACTGCTGGAAAGGTCAGTGTCTGCTGAACAACGTTTGCTTTTACATTTTTAGTCTAGCTCTTATGGATAAAGAGTTCTGAACATTTGTTTTCTGTATGGTATTACACATGGATTATCTGAAAATAAGCTCAGGCTGCACTGTTGTTCCTGTGATGGAAGCAAGCAGGCAGTGTTTTCTGAACTGCTCCAGAGTGAATGTGTTAACATAGTATGCCAGCCTCCTTTATTGTCCCTGTTTATTACAAGCTTATCAATAACAGCAAAATGAAACCTTGCAGTTTTATACTGTAAAGTATGTTTATATAAAGCACTGGATCCCCTGGAACATCTAATGTCACTTAAGACATTCCGAAATCCTGAGTTTCAATGAGCGTGAAGTTTGTCCAACATAAAATGCTGAACAACTACATGTGGCCAGATATATGACCCAATCTGTACCACAATTCCCAAAAATATGAGTTTGATACCCCTTTGATGTATTAGAAGATGAAAAGCACTCAGTCTTATGAACATATTTACAAAAACTACAATGACCACAGGCATGGCAACTTTTCACTAGTGCACCCCTTAAAGTCAACTGTCCCAAAGGTTGTTTAGCTAAGTCACCTTTCTTATAGTTATTAAACCATTCACCCAAAGACTTGCTCCTTCTAAAAGAAAAAAGACATCTGCCAGGTAGTAAGTTTTTTAAATGATCATCCATCAGTAGAATGTACCAGTATTTTTGAACCAAGTCCATAAAAAGCTAGTGTTACAACCAAAATTTGTGGTAACCTTAGTGGGATCAATCAGATCCTTCCTTGGTTGGTATTGTAGTAATTGCTCCCTACCAACCTGCCTTATTGAATCACAGACATTTTATATATCAGACTGCTTAAATTCCCTATCCCAAAACCTCCTCATCATGTCCTGCATTTCAGTATTATATACTGATTTGGAAGAACAAATTCTTTTTAATCTTATAAACTAAGATTTTGGTATATTTCTTATAACATGTGGGGGGTGGCAACTACTCACTTGCAAAATAGTATTTACCTGGGGGACCCTTCCTAAAGATGGAACTACTCAAAGTCCCATCTTCCTCCACAGTAGCTAGGACATCTAGGAATGTAATCTGTCTGGCTTCATGATGTATACTGAATTGGATACCCCATTTATTATCATTAAGGTATTCCACAAACCTCAACAAGTATGTAATATCAGACCTCCCTCCAGACTAACCAACAGTCATCCAAATAACATCTCCAGATGTCCATAGATTCTAAATAAACATTATGGGACTCATCATAAATAATCTGTTCTTCAATAAAACCCTTAAAGAGGTCAGCATAAATGAGCACAAATGATGCACCCATAGCTGTAAACCTAAGTTGTAAGTAACATTCATCTCTGAAATAAAACACATTTTTTGTTAAAAGCATAATAAAAATGTATCCAAAAAAGTTACCTCCCAGGTAACAAATGCTCTAAACACCACACATAATCCAAAAGTTAAAATAATAATCAGTGGTTGATTGCCTAGTGAATAAACCTGCTTTTAGAATTACGTTGTTCCTGGATGGTTTTGAATTGTTACAGCTTTGCTTTGCTCTTACACCTGTTTTCATAATAAAAATGTGTTGAAACGCGGGCTATAAATTAAGGCCCTATTCAGCCAATATTCTAAGGCCAACAAGTCCGCCCAGTGAGGAATGTTAGTATACAGAACTTTTACATCCAATGTGCATAATAACCAACCATAATGTAATTGCATATGTTCAATAATATTCAAAAATTCAGTAGTATCTTGAATCCTAGATCAGACCATTTTCAACAAAGGTTTTAAATAATTTTATTGATTTAACATTTGTTAACCAGGAACAAAGCCAATTTTCAGCAGAGGCCTGGGGAGAAATGCACCAGGTACATGTCTTTGTAACGTGGGAGGAAACTGGAGCACCCAGAGGAAACCCACACGAATGCAGGGAGGACATGCAGACTCCACAAAGAAGGCACTCCACCTGAGAATTGAACCAGAGAACATCTTGCTATGAGGTGATAACACTACTGCTGCACCACTGTGTCATCGGTATACAGACGTAAGGAATTCAGATAACGGTTCCATCAAAGACCCCTTACCAGAAACAATGGGTCTTCCAGATGGACAATTGAATTTTATGACTCTTAGGTAAAATATGCAAATATTGCCTCATAGGATCATGTACTGTCAACTGACAAAATATTTCTCTGGAAATAATACCCTCCTCTACTGCTAACCTCAAAAAGCTGTCAATGTCCATGTTAAATGTTAAAGTGGGATCCAGATACATTCTTTGTAATATCAATGGTCTGATAACTGTTTTGGGGCTTCTGCATAGTACATGGGCCAGTCCCACACAACTACAGTACCCACTTTATCAGCCTTATTAATAACAACTTGTTTGTTGGAAGCCAACCCTTCCCTAGCCTGCCATTCCACCTCAGTTAAGTTCATTTTCCTAATGATAGAATGAGCATGATACGTATAATACAATTCATTCAACAATTGCTGCTGAAAGCTGGCCACAAATTTGTTAACAGGGGGTGCAAAAGTGGAGGGCTTGAACTTAAATCTAGAAGTACTACTCTCTTGATTATGTCTATCAAAAAATATGATTTCAGATTTAATAATCTACAAAAAGAAACCACATCATTGACAAAAATGTCTTCTGGTACATTATAACATGGAACAAAACCTAAACCTTTGTTTAATAATTAAATATCAATGGAAGATAAAGACATTTATGATATATTATGAACATTCACATTTTCCATTACTTGGTCATCATTAATTGCAGTAATGTCACTAAGGTTGAACCTCCTGCACAGATGCTTTCTTCCAGCCCTTCTGATTGGTCTAAAGGGATACTAGGAGAAGAGGGTGAAGTTTCTAAATCAGTCTCAGTGGCTGAAGAAAGTACTTCTGGGACTTCGGCTGAAGAATTATCAGATTTCTTTAAAATAGACTTACTTCTCTTATGTTTTCTAGTAAAAGGCTGGTCCTTAGTATTCACAAACATAACCACTTTCTTCTTATCAAAGTGTTTCCCACTCTGATAATGTCTAGAATCTCTAGAAAATTTCTTAAGCATTTTAACTTTTAATTCATGTTCTACAGTGACCACATTTTTTGGCAGCATCTCCGTCTGTTTGCCAAATTCAACATGTTGCTCAAATCTTTTCACTGATTCATGCAACATCCTCACTTTATCACCCAGCCGCTCTATTTGTCTTTCATAAAATGACAACAAAACCTTTACAGCAAGCATCGATGCAGACTGTTAAGCTTCTTGCCATTCACTCATAAGTTGGTCATCCAACCCCCTTACAAAGGGCTGTAAATGAACCTTAAACCCCTAGGACAAAAAACTTTCATATAATATGCTTTAAAAAGTTTGTAATGCCATACATTAGTTCTCAAATCCTTCACAGCAGCATACAATTGTTTAAATAAATCATACTATAAGTGGAATTTAAAACAGTACCTGCATGTTGTTTATCAGAATTCTGTTCAAAAATGTCCATGTCATTTTTATTAGCAGTCAGCCCTTTAACAAGTTGAGCCAAATCCATTGTTGCCAACACTAATTTTCTTTATGATAAGTTGTTGAAGTTAAATTCTGTTGTATACAGTATAATATCCACCAAAAACAACAGAAGAAAACCTGCTTGTTCTAGAAAATACAGCATATGCAGACTCACCAGTACTTCCTAGAACAAACCATTTCACCTATGTTTCCAAGGGTAGATCACAAATGGAACAATGTAGAACTCTTCCCAAAAGAGTGTAGAAACAGTGGCTAAATTTGTTTAATTTCTTTTTCATTGTTTTCCCTCAATAAATAATTCTGAGGCTTCTTTTAAATAAATTGGAATATAACATATTATATGGACCCTGCAGTACTGCCCCACTCAAGCTTCATTTCCATGACTCAAACTCCCTCCAGGATGTCATCACAGTGAATAGGAATTTTATTTTATTTTTTTATTTTACATTTGTTAACTAGGAAAGTCTGACTGGATACAGATCCATTTTCAGAGGAGGCCTGGGGAGAAAAGCTCCAATATCACAGTACATATACTAGGAAAAGAACTCATTCCTCCAAGAAAACGTTCTGTATGGAAAACACCACCACCACATTCAAAATGTCAGCTCCTCTGTATGCTTTCAAAAAAACCTCACTCAAGAGCCAAAAGTAACTGAAGATAATGTTGAAAGAGTCCAACCAATATGCTGAATAAACTTTATATACCTTCTTTGTTTTTAATAAGCTGTTTAGTAGGCTTGTATGGCACACCTTTACATAAAGTCATACAACAAACAACAGCTCATGCAATGGTTTCCATTAACACTGTCCATGTACTTATAAACTCTCAGCTGTCGATGAAAAAATATATCTCACCAAGTGTTGCCCACAGCATGAATAACATAGTCCAATAAACTACCAACAGTTCATGCAAGTAAGGCCAGATGCACAGTAAAAAAATACTTGATATACACCAACACAAGTTGGCACTTCTTACACTATGGTGAATGGATAAATAAATAGCACAAATCCTTACAAAGCAAACATAGCTTTATTCCACCAGAACAGCATACCGGTTCAGCTTAATTAGCCTTCATCAGTGTTTCAGTATCAACAAACAATTTTACAGGACTTAAATACACACCCCTTAAAAATGATTGGTCACTTACAAATTCTCATTAAGTCCAGGAGGAAACAAAGCTCCCAGCCTAATAATCCAACCTTTCTCTTTATTATTTAACATAGTATGCCAGCCTCCTTTATTATCCCTTTTTAACACAATCTTATCAATAATAAAAAAATGAAACCTTGCAGTTTTATGCTGTAGAGTATGGTTATATAAAGCATTGGATCCCTGGCACATCTAATGTCACTAAGATGTTTGAAATCCTGAGTTTCAATGAGAGTGAAGTTTGTCCAACATAAAATGCTGAACAACTGCATATGGCCAGATATATGACCCAGTCTGTATCACAATAGATCCTATAGATTCCTTGTAATTTCAACATGCATCTCTTAAAGGATTTTCTTTCTGATTTGTTTCATCAGTATACATTCATGAAAGCAGACATTATTAATATAATAAAAGTCACGTACAGAACCCTGAGTAGATTTGTTAGGGTCCCTAAGAACACCATCCTACCCTGTTTTCATAAGTGTATAAAATACTGACTCAGCTTCTACTGGTAAAGTGTAAAAATGAAGATTTATCTATGACTAAGTTTTATTTTATTCTTAAAGATGATAATTCCTGTGTTAATCCCAAGTAAGCGGGCAGAAAGATCCTAGTATCATTACCCTAGTTGGAAGTTCATACTTTTTTTCCAAATTGTTTAGATCAATGTGATTGATCAAAAGTTAGGCATATTTATTTGCTGTTGAATAGTTTATCCAGTCAATGTCTCAGTAGCTAAAATGCTCCATAAGTGTTGGATATATATTTTTTTTCTTTACATACACGAGTATGATGGTGTATGTTAGGTGCCTGTAATATTACATTCAATACTACTGACACTATTTTTTTTATTCAGACTATTAGATAACATAAAATAGCACAACTTCATATGCCATATCATATAGTATGAATAAGTCAAAAGTGGCATGTAATTGGTCAATCATAGTTGGTTTAAAATATATATCTAAATGAGTTTATAGTAGATTATCTAATATCTAAATGAGTTTATAGTAGATTATCTAAAGACCATTTGATTGAAACCCATATGGTCAAACCCAGTTGATCTAAAACTCATCTGACTGAAAACCCATTTGACAGAAAAGTGCAGAAGTCCATAGAAAGTATCTGATGGTGTCATTTCTTATTGTATGAGTTATTAGGGAAGTGAGTCTAGCAGAGTATACGTGGACTGCAATGGTCAGCATCATGTTGTACTCCCAGATCTGTAGATGAGTGTGTTTTGGGGCATCATGTTGTTCTCCCAGAGCTGTAGATGAGTGTGTTTTTGGGCATCACGTTATACCCCCAGATCTGTAGATGAGTGTGTTTTTGGGCATCATTTTGTACCCCCAGATCTGTAGATGAGTGTGTTTTTGGGCATCATGTTGTAACAACAGATCCATAGATGAGTGTGTTTTTGGGTATCATGTTGTACCCCCTGATCTGTAGATGAGTGTGTTTTTGGGCATCATGTTGTACCCCCAGCTCCGTAGATGAGTGTGTTTTGGGGCATCATGTTGTACCCCCAGATCTGTAGATGAGTGTGTTTTTGGGCATCATGTTGTTCCCCCAGAGCTGTAGATGAGTGTGTTTTTGGGCATCTTGTTATACCCCCAGATCTGTAGATGAGTGTGTTTTTGGACGTCATGTTGTAACCCCAGCTCTGTAGATGAGTGTGTTTTTGGGCATCATGTTGTACCCCCAGATCTGTAGATGAGTGTGTTTTTGGGTGTCATGTTGTTCCCCCAGATCCATAGATGAGTGTGTTTTTGGGCATCATGTTGTACCCCCTGATCTGTAGATGAGTGTATTTTTGGGCATCATGTTGTACCCCCAGCTCCGTAGATGAGTGTGTCTTTTGGCATCATGTTGTACCCCCAGATCTGTAGATGAGTGTGTTTTTGGGCATCATGTTGTACCCCCAGATCTGTAGATGAGTGTGTTTTTGGGCATCATGTTGTACCCCCAGATCTGTAGATGAGTGTGCTTATGGGCATCATGTTGTACTTCTAGATCTGTAGATGAGTGTGTTTTTGGTCCAGATCTGATTCACTGTGCGTAGTCTATTTCCTCTTCTTCATGGTTGTGCGACTATTGAGTTAGTATATATAAGTAAGGAGGGTACAGGGTGGCCTGACCCCTTCAAAAATGTTTTTATGGTATATCTGTTGAGAAGAAGGTTTCTATCAGATGAGTTTTTAGTCAAATGAGTTTTAGTTCAAATGAGCTCAATCATTTCAATTTCAATCAAATGGGCTTTCGATAATTTGTTATAAACCCATCTTAATATATGCAGGTGTACTTAAAATGTTCTAAACATCACAATATTGACAGCAAAAGTATTGACATAAAAATACCCCCACACAGAATAATTTTAAAAGCTATTCAAATCTAAAGCCAAAGTTTTGGCAGGCAGGAAAGTCCCCCCCCCCCCGCCAAATGCCCTATAATTATATTTACAAATTCTGTGACCCTACAATAGTGGGGAAACAGCATATACATTTCTGTAACATTGCTTTTGTTGATATTTTGTATTTAGATACATTTGTGGTTATATATAAGACAACAGTTAGTTTGAATACATAGTAAATCAAATTAGAGGTATCATAAAAACGTATAAAATGACATATTACTGTAGTGTACTGTACACTAACAGGACAGACAAAAACTGAGAGTGATGATGGCACCTTCGTTCCTACTCCATGCGGCTAGACAGGTGATTGTTTAGTAGCCAAGCTAGTTGTGGTCTAGTTAAGATGAAGCTTGGAAAAGCAGTGGTATATTGCACTGCTTTTATCTGCATTCATCCAGAGGTATGAAATCAAATTTTGCAAGGATAGTTCTTTTAGAGACTTCCAGTGTTTAACTGTAATCAGCTAAATAAAACCAGCTGCCCGAGCAACCTAGTCACCCTCATGCAGTTTTATGGCCAGCAACTCACTTCCCCAAAATAATATCCAAATGCTGGATAATAATGGAACTTTTACCCATGCATAAAGGAAGAATATATTTTCAAACATTTCTCTCACATGTTAGACGTGGAGGCAGGACCAGAAATAGTCAAACGTGTCTGCCTCTGATCCTCCAAACTTTACAGATACAGTTGAGGACAAAAAAAAGTCACACTATATTTTGGGGGCCAATATCCATCTAAGTAGTAATGGTCCAAACCTCCCAGAGTATAGCTATTCATTGCACTTTCTTGAGTTGCTATACTGTAAATTTGACAGGAATGTCTGAAGACATACTACATTTAAATTCTGACTGTTAATTGGGCTATTGTGCATCCTGTTCTGGTTAGTCATCAGGAAGTGAGTGATTCTCTGGATCAGCTTGCCCCATTCATCTTTTTGATCACCTCTGCAGATGGGCCAAACATGAAATCTCTGTCCATGGGAGAAGTTAAAATCTCATTTTTATATCCTCTGGGAGGTTCTGAGAATGCAGCCAAGCAAACCTCCTTAAAACAGTACCAGTGGCCATTGCCCTGGAAGAAGCATCAACAGAGTCATACACACACTGCACAATGAGTAGTGACCTGTGCAATAGATGAAACTAAGTTATTTAAAGCATTTTTTCTTTACAAGAATAAACTCAATAAAACATTCTTCATATTTTCACAATATGTCAGAATAAACTTTAACACATGAGCCTGACAATTTAGAATTCTAAAAATCAGTGTTGTAGAAGTACACATTTTTTCCCATACCTATCAATAATTTTCCCATCCTTATTAGAAACAATAGGACTGGAATTAAGAGACAACTAAGTCTATAGCTGCTGGGTCAGACTTGGGAATAGTGTATAAAAAATTAAAAGACTGAGGAACTTTATACATCCTATAGGGACAGCTGTCTGACAGTCACAAAACCTGCAGGTAAAAGGACACACAACCTCTAAAGCAGACAGGATAGGAGGAATGGATGTAGGTTCTGGATAATTCTTCTGTTAATAACTCATAGATTTTTTTGAGTGGCTGAGAAACCTCTTTGTTAAATTAAAAACTGTTGAAATATATATTAAAAAGGAACACTATTACATATCATAAAACCTCTACTGTCATTACCGACAATCGCAACATGTTAGCTGCTAACATTCATAAACCATTAATTGAACTACTAAATATTCAAATAAATATGATATGTAATAGTGTTCCTTTTTAATATATTTCAACAGTTTTTAATTTTAAATAGGTATATGGCATATTAGAATGTACTGAATTTTATTTAGGGTGAATTATTTTTTAGAACTTGATGTAGGAGGGCGTGTTGATCACATGTTTGTTTTTAGGTATATTAAAGTTCACCACATCAGTGGCGCAAGATTTTAAACTTCTGAAGAAGTTGGTGTAGAAGCACCGATAAAAAGCTACATTGAATTGTGGCTTAAATAAATTGTTTCTTTTAGTGGTATTCAGCGTTGTTTCCTTTGTTGGAATATTCCTTTGGCTGGATTCGTGGTGAACTGATTGGCAAGCTTTCTTTCAGTAGTTTGTCTTGTTATCGTAAATCAGAATATGCAGCAAGCTGCTAAGAAAATGTGAGCACAAACAACTTCATACATAATTAGTAAATTTAGAAAATGGAGAATGTTATTTGTGGAAGAGGATAGCAAAACAGATGTTGAAAATGCTAATTGTATTATTGGTAGTGTATACAAGACATACACACATATATCAACTTGATGAAAATATTTGGAAAAGACTTACAAAGGAAATGAACAAATTGTACTGGGAAACAGAAGAAAGAAAGTACAATGGGAAAACTTACTCTTACATAAGGAAACGGGGGGTGAGTGATTATGTTAAGTGCTGAATTATTTTAGAGCAACTTGGGATCTTATATTTGTTGCAGGTGTAGAACTATCAGTGTAAATGTAAAAGCATGAAGTTTGAGCAGAGAAGAGGGAATCAATAACAACAAAATTTGTAGCTTTGAAGGACAATAGAGGACCCAGGAGGAAAAGATCTGTCTCTGAATTATATAGGCTATACTGCAAGCACACTCATAGGGAAGAAAGTGGTTAGACTTAGATGTACCCTCCCATCAACTACTTCTTGTATCAGGATGATCTTTCCTGCATGACCTCTGCCCCATGCCACCATCCACACCCTTCACCAAAAATCACAGAGCTCTCCTTCTGTGCATTAAGTCGATTCTTCACCTTATCCTTTTTACTCTGTATTCCTGTGTGTTTGTGTGTGTGTCTGTGGGTGGGGGGGGTGGGGTAATTTTACAGTATATAGTTGAGGCTGGCATAATGGTTAAGGTCTTCACCTCATAGATACAAGGTATAGGTTTTGATTCTGACCTCTGGTCATTGGGAAGCATGGCTACACTTCTCCTTGGGATCATTAGCCTGTTAGTCACTTATGGTGGGAGGCTGGCATAATGGTAAAAGTGTTTCCTTTACAGACATAAAGTACAGGGTTTGATTCTCACATTGGGGTAATTGGCTAAAGATAACCCACAAGGGCAGTTAGCTTAGTACTAATATATGAACCTTAGTACTAATATAAAATCCTAATATAAAATAATATAAAAAATAATATAAAAACCTCCTGTCCTTTGCCCTGGCACGACTATGGAACTCCCTTCCTCCCTCCATCCGTATCACCACCTACCTCCCTGCTTTTAAAAAATCACTGCACTCACATCTAACATCCTCTTGGGAATGCTCCTGCTCCCACCCCTCATAGCCTATTCTCCACTTACTACCTTCAACTTATTCATATATTACCAGACACCAAATAATTAAGTCAACTGTAGTTCTCTAACCCTACTATTCCTCTGAAGAAACTATATATATACTACCACAATGCTTTATTTTTCTAAAAATGTTTAACTAAACTCTTTCTTTGCTCCTACTTAAA
>NC_056729.1:373850048-373985048 GCF_019279795.1 Protopterus annectens | reverse complement strand
CTCTCTTTCTGGTGAAATGTTAAACCGAGGTCTCATCAGCATGAGTTGCTTTTAACTCAGATGGATGACAAAGATCCCATGGCAGCTATCAAAAACAGTAGAGAAACTTTGCTAATGCCCTGGCTAAATTTTCCCTAGTAGTAGATATCCCACCTCAGATTTCCCCCGAAAAGAGAACACTAACCCAGTGGGACTAATCCAGTCAACAAGGGATAAGCAGATATAAATAAAATATCCACATAATACTTCATGTTTTAATAACTTTCATGCCCTATTATCTTTTCAGTAAAGTCTATGCAGTTGCGTAAAGCACTACTGTGTAAACTCAATATGGTTAAATGTACAGGCTCCCAACTGTTAAACTAAAACTGAATGCACTTCATGAAAGCTTAGCTGTATGCAGTTTAAACAATGTGGGCAGTGGTCACTACATGTACAGTATGGTATTTAACTTTTATTAAACAAGCATTTTCAGTATCTTATTAGTGGTACTGTAACAACAGGATATTCAGATGTGAACATAACAATAAAAGAATGAAAAATAATAAAAATAAATGAATAAAAGCGATACTGAACAATGTTATACCTACACTGATGCTGATGATATAACACACCTACTGGCAGATACATTTAGGTATTCCCTTCCCTCCTTTCCATCTGCCCCTCTACTCCATCTGTCCCTCAAGATATATATGAAACTGGCTCATACCAGCTGCTGCACAAGATCAAGTTCTAAAAGTATTACTAAAAGCTAAAAATACTGCATCAATGGGACATGACAATATCCCTGCATGCATCATAAACAGCATGAAGCATGATGTAGCCACGCCCCTAACAACACTGTTCATTCTCAGTCTCCTGGGACATGACAATATCCCTGCATGCATCATAAACAGCATGAAGCATGATGTAGCCACGCCCCTAACAACACTGTTCATTCTCAGTCTCCTGGGACATGACAATATCCCTGCATGCATCATAAACAGCATGAAGCATGATATAGCCATGCCCCTAACAACACTGTTCATTCTCAGTCTCCTGGGACATGACAATATCCCTGCATGCATCATAAACAGCATGAAGCATGATGTAGCCACGCCCCTAACAACACTGTTCATTCTCAGTCTCCACACATGTTTTGTACCAAGTGAATGGAGAACAGCTACACTCATTCCCATGCATAAGGGAGTACCTTCCACAGACCCAGGCAATTACAGACTCGTAAGTCTGATTAGTCTCACTGGCAAAGACATTGAAAGACGTATCATGGACTTTTCAATATAGGCATAGGGAAACCTCCACACAAACTGGACGCCTGTCAGTCTGCATTCGTTAAGGGCAGGTCATGCTTAATCATCTTTGTGTATTTTTTCTAAAGGTCACTAAGGCAATGGACGAAGGCAAAACAGTACATGCAGTTCACCTGGATCTGACCAAAGCTTATGACACAATTCCTCACTCAGGCATAATAGAAAAGATAAATAAACTGTGAATAACCCCTAGGTCACTAGCTGGATTGCCAACTGGCTCACCGGATACAGGAAATCAAAATAGGGAAAGTTACCTCCACAGAGAGACTAGTCACCAGTGGAGTCCCCCCAGGTTCTCTGCTGGGATCTCTCCTATTTGGCATATACTTTTCTGTAGTAAATCTAAAGGGCTCTGGTTGACTAAGTTTGCAAATGACAGCAAGCTTAGCCATCCTGCAGGAAGGTGTGTCTCAAGTAAATAACTGGTGTCAAAATCATGGTCTAAAAGTAAATGTCAAAAAATATATTAGTGTATCCTTTGGGAAGTCACCTATCCCAGGGTACCACCACATTGACAATACTCTCCTGAGAGTCAACCCAGTTGTTTGGGACATGGAAGCTTATGTAGACAGTGACCTAACTTTGACTAACATGTGTCTAGTATTGCAAGAAAGACTTCTGTATTCTACAACTTATAAACAAAGGGATTGGGTTTAGATCTAGGGATGTCATTGTCCCACTTTACTCAGCCCTCATTAGGCCTGTCTTTGAATATAATGTCCCCTTTGGCATGTATTTGTCCAGACACATGCAACAACTGGAATGCCCTCAGAGATACCTTAACAAAAGGATGCAAGGCCTAACCAAGATGGACTGACTCAAAGCTCTGTAGCTATATTTAGTATCTTACAGACTGCTAAGTGATGGCCCATGTCTGGTATATAAGGAATCCTCTGACCCATTACTTATAGATTTACGGCAGATCAGCAAGTCAAATGTCATCAGAAATATTTGGTATAGGGATCTAAACCTCTCCTGCAACATCAACAGAATGGTTTAAAGGGGTAGATATATTTCCCAGAGGATACCACTTCTGTAGAACAGACTCCCCATCCACATAAAACAACATTCACCCTGTTCATTTTCAAGTACAACTTAGAGCTGTTGATGGAAATAAGAAACTTTACCCCAGGACTGCCCCTGTATAGGTCCCCTGAAATTATCTAAGTTATGATCCCAGTTATTTTTATTAGGGGTAATATATTTTATCAACATGTGATAAGTAAGATCTATAACCAAATGGGAAAGGTTATTTTAAGCACAAAAAATGTAACTGGTTAGGCTTAAAATGGCCTGCAAAGGCAGCTAGCCTAGTACTTACCTATGGACCTATGAACTTTTGCAATCAATTATAAAGCAAAAGTATTATCATTGTTTAGCTTAAAAAGCAGATGAGAAGGGAAAACAATGATTTCTTAAAATGAAGTGAGAAAAAAAAAGAAACAAATATTTGATAATGGAAAATACCTTGTTGCTGTGAATACCAGCAGTGCCAACAGTAACAATAAGCTTCTCTTTTGATTAAAGAGTGAATAATAATATTAACAGCTGGTTCAACTTTGACAGATGGCAAACATTATTTAACTCCTTTCATATTTCTCAATCTCCAAGCATTAAAATCATAGCACTGATCTTTAAAAACTGCAAAGGCTCAGAAAGAGGAGCACTTTTTTATTTTTCACAGTAGAAAGGATTTGTGTACTAGACCATATATAGTTAGTTGTAGGAAGTCTTTGTATAGGCTTAATTTATTCACTTAATAAGGCATGTGCCCATAATAGGCCTGGCTTTATGAGGAACATTGGTAAATCTAACATGAGTAAGGCTAAATCTGAAGGCCAAAATCATAGAGCTATGCCTAATTAATAGCAGCTGAGAGATACAAACCCTGCACTACTGACTGTTTCTGATAAGCCAATCGTTTGCACTATATTTGCTTTCTGGCTAGAAATGGCTGCATTTCCAAAATCATTTTACATAGTCTCTTGAAATATTCAGGCTATTGTATTGTGACACACAAAGGTTTCCTTAGATTCTGCAAAAAGTTAAATTGAGAAAGATGAGTCTTAATGAAAACATATAGTAATTTTATGCTGCAGTACTTAAAATTAGTGAAATGTTGTGGCTTGTATGGTAATAGATAGTCCTTGCTCTCCTCAGTTCACAACACAACCATTTATTTATGGTTCTGAAATATTTCTAAGTGTGTCTATTCCCACACCAGGTAGATGGATTACTGACACTGCAGTGTAGCATAAGGGGGTGCTGCCTTCCTGAGTGTGTCAACCTTTGGATGAAATGATAAACTGAGGTCCCACCTACCTCAGGTGGATGCAAAACATCCTGTGGCACCTACTGAAAAGAGTATGGGCAGTTCCCCAATGTCCTTGCCAAATTTTTCTAAACAGTATAAATAGCACCTCAGGCTTCCCCGAAATGATTCATGTTCATTTATTCACAACACAGAACAGGTATTTTTATCCTGTAGACAAAAAACTATATTTGCTAAGAATTATACCAACTGTAATTCACAGGGTGTTGTTTATTTAGTTACCTGTGCCATTTGCGATAGTTTCTATGTTGGCAAAACTGAGAGACAACTCAAACACAGAATATATGAACATATGAATGCCGTCAGTAAATCAAATGTCAACAACGCACTCTATAAACATACTTTGTCGTGTACTAATGCTAAATTTTATTTTTTTGTGCTAGAAACTGTCCCCAAAGAACTCAGGGTTGGGCCCTGGGAACACAAGTTGGCATATAGGGAGACCTATTGGCAGTTATTTTTGGAATCTAAAAAACTACCTGGTCTTAATGACCATATTTCATTGGTAGCTTTACTCAAACTAGGGGCAGCTAAATTATAATTTATATACATTTTTGTATTAATATGTATTGTTATTTATTGTCAGCATTTTTTATCAATTGATTACTTATTCTTAATATTTATTCAAATCATAATATCAATACCACTATAAATATTTTCAAATTAGTTTTTATAGTATTTCAACTGTTTTATATTTGATATATATATATATATATATATATTTTATTTATGTCAGGATCTCATATAAAATTGTTTTTTACATATTCATTTTTCAATGGTGTATTATACTATTAATATATTGTGAGAATTCTCAAAGATTTTTCAACCCTAGATTTTTTACAGTGTTTTTAGACTTGTGTCTTTAATTTCTTCATTAACAATGAACTTGTTTAATTGATGTGCATAAACTGATTTTTTCAGTGGCATTTCTTTTTTCTGAAGAAGTCTGAGGGTTACTTGGATGAAAATGAGTGTATTGACTATTGTTGTGGCATTAAAATAAATCAATCTATTTACCAGCAGCTAGTTTTCAGCCTCTCGTGTCTAGTATTTTGGATTGTTGGTTTATTCGTTCTGGACTGTGACTCTTTTTTTTGTGGTTCCCTGAAATGAGGCTACTAGCCTAGTGGAATTAACCCAGTGAACAAAGGAAAAAAAAATAAAGTACCATAATGCCCTTTGATATTCTCCTCCTTCAATACACATATCAGGGTTATTACTGAAGGGACTCTATGAATTACTTATTTTTATTCTAAGGGAAGTTTAGTCAATAATTTTGATAGGTGACATGCAATGTATCTGTCTCCCTGTTTCTTTTACTAATATTTATTTCTAGTAGTGGGCTCCACAGTCTGGTGCAATTTCCCAAACACTACATTCTTGGCATAGACTTTCAAAACAGAAACAGACTGGAAAATACTTTAAAGAACAGGAAAAAGTCACCTCTTGCTAGTGAGTAGGTAACCAGGTATACTGTAATTACACTTCCTGAAGTCATTCTGAAAAAAAGCAACTTTTCCAGCACGATGACATTTGTAATAAGTAATCATACTTCTTTGAATTCCTTTCAGATGGCTTGCTGTAAACTGATACAATGACTTCCTTGAAGTGACAAGTCACTCCCTTTAGAATTAGATGGGCTACAGAATAAATATATATAGATTTTTGATATTAGTAGCCACACACTGGTCAAACTTTAAACTGTACTATCATCCCAAGTTCTTTAATGATGGTGTCATTTGTTTATGATTTGACTATTTCTTTTGTAATTATAATTTATGTTCTTTTTGCCCCGTCTAATGATGGCACACTTATGGACATTAAAGGTGACACCATTACTACTGTTATTGGTTATATATTGTATGCACCATCGTGAAGACCTTTGGTATCATTTATTTAAGTAAATTTGTTACCCATTTTACAATCATTATAGATATACATATCCTATTCCCACTTGTATGGATGAATAGGATCATCTGAAAAATGGCTCCACTACACAGCTCAGTGGAACATCATTTGTGGGACACCATTGGCAATAAAATTTGTTACCCATTTTACAGTCATATTCAGATATACATATCCTATTCCCACTCGTATGGATGAACAGGATCATCTAAAAAAATGGCTCCACTACAGAGTTCAGTGGAACACCATTAGCTATACCTGTAAGGCTATATGGGCAACCTCCAGCCATGAATATGGTCCCATTGAATTACATACATTTGATATTTCATGGTTTAAGTCTGTCACATATTTTCTTCCTCAAAACATTTTTTTATTTTCAATTAAAATAACATTTACATAATATTTTTAAATATAATTTTAAACAACTATATACAATATTTACAATAGCATGACTTCCAGTTATATACACTGTATGTTATTAAATATAGAATTAACAGATCAGTTATAAGAGATACAATATTGATTATTGCAGTGTCCAACAAAGATATAACTCTCTTCCAAGGATTATTTACCAATGGCCTGGGATAGATTCATAGTTTTTTGATTTTTATTTCCATCGATGCAGTTGTCTTTAGTAAAATGTAGAATTCTTCCAAGGTCGGGGGTGTATTTGAATTCCACCTTTTGGTTATGCATTTCCTAGATATAGCAAGTATAGTCCATAACAAATACATATTTGTCTTATTCAGGTAGGGACCTTCATTTACATTTAGTATAATCAATGCTTTAGTTAAGGTAAAGGATTCATTAAATAAAGCTTGTAAAAAGTGATTGATTCCATTCCAATATGGTTTAATTTTATTTATATTTTTCTTATGTGAAACAGTGTTAAAAGCGTTAACAAGATAAGTAGTATTCAGTCAACTCTTCATGAAGTGCTGCTGTTGTATCTTCAAATAGTGTCACAAGATTCCAAATGCAAGGCCTCCCTCTAACAAAGCCATGTTGTTGCACATCTTACAGAAGTATGCCCCATTTGCATTCTGGTTAATCTTCACTGTAACTCTAATTATGATTGCTTAAAATTCTCTTCAGGACAATGGCTCTAAAAGTAATTTGTACTTAAAGTGACACACCCCACTTCTACTCCTTTGTGACCTTGTACCACTATGGCCTGTTGCTGCAGGTTATTCATTTATTTTTATTTATTTAATACATTTTATATTTGATTACCGGGTAGTGTCCGACTGGGCTGGAAGCCCATTTTTCAGCAGATACCCAAGGAGAAAAGCTCCACACATACAATACAATTTAGACAATACATTTTAAACAGTATGGAATCAATACATATTAATCAGTTTCAACAGTACAGTGCAGCATTTACAATATTAGGATTTGAATACACATCATTATATATAACGTAACGCTAAAACTAGCTAATGAATTTTACAAGAGGAACTTAAGTGGAATTTAAAATTACAGATTCATAATGAAGTGAACACTGACAGATAGCATGTAACTAGGTATAATTTGTGACAAAATTATGGTGAGTAGAAGAATGGGGAGACAAAAGATGGCAAAAGAGGAAGAAAAGCAAATAAATCAGCAAGACTAGACTGACATTACTGCAAGAAGAGAAAATAGCTATGGTCTGTATACAGAAGAAAGGCGAGGCGGCGATGAGCATTAACAAATTATCCATGACAACAACAGGGGCGGAGTCAATGGTTTATAAGATATTCTTATAGTTTTAATTTAAAAGCAGGATAGGAGGGAGAACTATGTATGTTTAGTGGGAGAGAATTCCAGTACTTAGCAATTTTGTTTGAGTAGAGGGAGTCCCTGTGGGCGTTATAAGACTGTAATTTTGAGCAGTGGTCTGTTGGAAGACCTAAGGGATCTGCTGCTGACATGTAGTTGGAGCAGGGCTGAAATTGCAGGGAAGTCATTTGGGTTTTGAATCATTTTGTGGGTAAGGGTCAGTTGGTTTAGTGTTAACAGGTTTGGGAGTTCGAGCTAGTTCAGTTGTTTAAGTGCAGCACAGTGGTGGGCTTTATGAGGGAGACTGATGGCAAACCTAGCTATTTTGTTGTAGCAGGATTCAAGGTTTCGAAGGTCGGGTTTGTGAAAGCTGGTGTAATTTTGTTAGCAGTATAAAAGAGTAGATAGAAGCTGAGATCTAGCTGAGGCTACCCTGGATTGTGGTGTTAGATAAGGTGTAGCCTTAAAGAGAGCACCGAGTTTAGTATGGACTTTTTTGATTGTTTGGGATATTTGAATGTCAAATTTTAGTTGGTCATCTATAGTAATGCCTATGAGTTTGGCCTGGTTAGTTGGCACAATTTTAGTACCATTTGTAGACAGAATAGAGAGGGGTGGAGAGTTGTTTTTGGTAGAGTTGTTTATTAATATAATTAACTTAGTCTTTTAGGGGTTAAGTATGAGTTGGTGGCTTGAAAGGTAGGATTAAGTTTCCTGAAATGCTTTTCATCATCTTGTCTTGGAGTTCTAGGGGGAGGGGGCTGATATGATAAGAGAAGTGTCGTCAGCCTACTGTATGATTGAGGGTAGTTGGGTAGCAGACATTAGCTTATTTGCAAAAATGATGAAGAGAAGGAGGCCCAGTATGGACCCTTGGGGTACACCAGTGTCAACAGTCAGTTGAGGGGAGAGATTGTGGTCCCATCTAGTAGCTTGATGCTGATTAGATAGACAACTGTGGAACCATGTTAGGGTTGACTGACTGAGGTTGCATGTGGCAAGTTTGTTAAGAAGTACTTGGTGGGAGATGGTGTCAAAAGCTTTTGACATGTCCAGGAAAATTGCAGAGACTAGCTGACCATTGTTCATAAGGTGGTGAATGGTATTTGTGAAAGCTATTAGGGAAATGTTAGTACTATGTGTGAAGATTAGGTGAAGATAGGTGAAGGCTGCCAGCCTAGTCAGATAGAATTCGGAGATAATTCTGTCATCTGTAAATATTAATGTAAACAACGGGCTTGTTGTCTTAAATGGTAAAAATAGTGCTACATGTGGAACCGAAAAAAAAATGTAACAACAGTGCACTTTACTGACCAAGTAAAGCATGCTGTGACACTTTGATGTAAACACGGCTCCAGATGGTCTAGATGAAGGAATTCTTGCTATCGTTTTAAGGCCAGAGTCAATGGCCAAAATTTGCATGCATAGATGTCCTTTATTGCTCTGGGTTCTGCCCAGAGGTGAAGAATGTAAATGTAGTTTCTGTTAGTCTGGGAACCCAGGGAAGTGTGAAGAATGATGAAGAATGATGTAATGTGAACTAGGAATGTGATTTTAAAAACAGAGAGAATCAGAGAGCATTAAGCATTTTTGTCTTGACTATCCAACTCATCAGCACTGTCTTGCTCTATATGTAGGGATGGTGTTCAGTTAGTTCCAACTGGACAAGGTCTTCAATCCATTATTTCAGATAATTTCAAACCCATATTTCAGTTTGTTGATTTTCATTTAGATTTAATTAAAGCTTTGATGAATGTGGCTTTGTATAGTGAAGGATATCATAAAGAAAATGACTCTGAAATCAAGAAACATATTGATAAACAATGTGATATTGTGTTAAACCGTAAATATAGGAAACTCATATCCCTATTGTTAATGAATTCCAGTCACCTGTCAAAGATCACCTCCCTTGTTCACCACCTATCATTCTGCTGATGAGGCCAATGATTTTTTCAATCATACAATCAGCCTGTGAACCATGGTGGAGGAGGAACAAGAAACAGGACTGGGATTATTATATGTATACACTTGACGGGTATCATATATATAATTACAGTGATGTTACTATATCTGAGACCTGGTTTTCTTTGTTTACAAAAGGTTTCAAATTTGTACCTAGCAGAGGAAGTAACCTTGTGAACACTATTTTAGATGTCAAACAGTTTACACGCAAACTCAATTTAGAAAATTTATTTGGTTCTACTACAATGGGCCCTACCTTATTGCTTAAGAAATCTAGTACGTACAACCCCCCCTTTGCACCCACAAATTAAGAATTTGGAAAACAGGATTGAATACAAGATAAGGTAAACATGTTTCTAATCTTAATCAGGAAGAAACTACCCTGTTATATGAAGCTAAAATGTATAATTTGTTACAGGACACTACAAAATATACTACTGCCTCTTTAAATGAGGTTAATATTTCATACAAAAAAATTGATCGAAATTGATCTTTTAAATATTTGGACAACCCTAACCCTAAAGTACCTACCATTTTCAGTGTGCCCAAGATTCATCCTCATTTAGACCAATTGAAACTCACAATATTTCAAAATTCCTGGACTGGAAATTGAAGCAGTTGTGGGGAAAGGAACATTTATTAAAAAGGATTTCTGTGAATACTTACGTATTACTAACGATTTACACAGGTCCAACCTATTGTTTGTTACCATCGATGTGGTAGATTTGTTTTCAGTAATCCCACATGAGACTGGTTTGGCCTGGATGGAAGATTGATTCTTGAACTATTGGAGCTTGTTTTGGGTAATAATTTTATATACTTTTGTGTAATTATTTCCAACAACAGATAGTATCCATCATGGGAGCAAATTGTGACATTATTTTGTCAGTATGGGAGAAAAAGTTTGTTTTCCATAGTGAATTTTACAAATACTGGATTCACTATTCTAGGTTTTTGGATGACATCTGTATCTTTTGGACAGGACCCATTCATTGTATAAATGAGTTTGTATCTTATCTAGATTCTACAACTACATTTTTGAAGTTTACATATAACATATCAGCAGATCAAGTTAACTATTTAGATGTTACACTTTCCAAGGAAGCTTGTGGTTTCAGTTCATGTATTTACAGGAAGCCTTCCTTTTCTAACAGTTACCTACATTATAATAGTTCACACCCTAAATTTCAAAAAAGGTCAATACTCAAGGGTCAATTTGTTAGAGTTTCACGGATGACATCTGAAGATCTTCAATTTCAGGTTGAGTTTTAGACAGGGGGTATCCCATTACCTTGATTAATACAGTCAGGGAAGAGGTAAAGCTAGCTAGGGGTACTAGATTTTGTCCCATTTTAGGGAAGAGCCGAATAAATGACCAAATTGGTTCCACTCACAGTCATCCCATTTCACTTGGTTTGAATCAAGTGTTTGTTACAGAATACAGCGAGGATGTGGGACATATTAGGAAAATCATTCAAAAGGAATTGAATTCATTTCAGGATTTCACAGATTTGAGTAACTTAAAAGGTACAACATGTAAATTTGTATATAAGAGAGGTTTTAACATCAAGAGAGTTTTGGAACAAAATATTCCTCTAACAATCAAAGGAAAGGTACATTTTGTTGTGGACAGTTTTCTCAGTGTAAATATGTTATAAATCAGGAACACATCTATTTGGAGAGTAGGAATAGAAAGATTTCACCCTATTATTTTTACAATTGCAACTCATTTAAACCTCCAGGTTTTAATGATTCTATTTCCATAGTTTGTCAATTTGATTTAGTTTGGTTTATGTATTCAATAGCCGAATTTTTAAAATAATATATACAATTTCTATATGTGTATAATTTAAATAGATATTTATTTCATTAACAATTATTATTTAGTATTTTTTATGAATATATAATTTAAATGTAATAGTTTATATATACATATAATTTATATTTATATCAACCAACATCTGTTTTGTAATTTTGGATTATGGGAACACTATCATTAATTCATTTGAATTACCGTTATTAACTTGTATTATTTTAATTGACTGCAAATGTGGGTAGCAGTGTTTCCTGTACAACTTGCATTTTTTCATCTATAGCTTTAAGAGTGCATTGCATACTTAGATAATCATTTAATTAATTAATTAACTTGTATACATATTCAGGGGTATGTACTCAGTGTTTTATCTGATGAAGTTGCATTGTCAACGAAAACGTGGTTTTTACATGTGGCATTAATAAAGCTGTTTTGGATTATCCCATGGCACCTAGCTGTTTTTGGACCTTTTCCTTGGAGCTATTGCTTTGGTACTTATTCCTTGAGCAACAGGTCTGCTTGTTGCTGCATCTTTGGTGGGTTGATCTATATGTAGGGTTATCTTAGACTTGTGTTTTCTCTTAGAAATAGCTAGAAACTAGAAAGATTAGATTAAGTGTTTTTCTGTGACAAACAGAATGAGGCCCGCCATAGCACAAAGTAAAATTAGAACACAATTTATTGACTGCAGTAACCAAAGTAAGCACTTTCACGTTTTACAATGCTTCATCAGACTTTTACAACTGCTAGCAACTCCATCCACACTTAAATAGTAACATAATACACCCTCTATTCAATTAATCAATCAAATCATAAAATCCATTCACATTCTAAAAGCAACAGGCACACACAATCACAACATCAAATACTTGCTCTCCTCACATATATTAAGACATATTACAAATCTAAATATGACAATATAACAAAACATACATATATGCAAAAAAAATATAAAAAGAGAACAGCAGCTCATATGTGTATATAAAATTGCTCACAACTTAATGAGCATAGGGGCGTGCTGCTAAGAATGGTTTTAAGATTACTTTCTCATTTAATCCATGCCCCCTACAACTTTGTAACCTTATTATCCATCTGTTTTCACATTCCTCAGTGTAGTTCTTTATATCTCCCAACCTATTTTTTACCCCAATCAATTCTAAAACACTGAACTTAAATTTGTGTGTCATCCCTTTATCTAAAACAAGCTGGGCTAAAGCATTATGTTCATCTTCTCTGTTTATTGCATAGATATGCTCTATAACCCATTCCCTAAGACTCCTATTCATTTTACCTACATAAAAACATAAACAACTTTGGCAGACGGCTATATATATCAAATTCCTTGATTTACAGTCAGCGTAGAAATTGAAATTATATTTGTGGTTCATATCTGGATGCACAAAATAATCACTTCCCGATATATACACAGAGTGATTACAGCTTCTACAAGGTAGTGTCCCCTGTCTATTTGATTCCACGAGTGTGCTTTTATTGTTGCTATCTTCATAACATAGCAATCTCTTAAGCGACTTCGTCTTATTATATGAGAACGTGGTCTCTGGCCCACTATTTGGATTATCTTCTCATCCGTAGTAAGTATCCCCCAGTTCTTTTCTATTATTCCTCTGATTCCTTTATTCATGTTTGTATAGGGAATCACTACTCTATTCTCATTATTTCGTTGATTTCTATTTTTATTAACATTCCCACCATCCCTATATATATATGGTCTCCCTTTTCCTTTCCTTATTGAATCATTTATTTGATAGACAGATTCAACTTCATATTTATTATAACCTCTTGACATTAAATCATTCAGTAACATCTCTTGTTTCTTATTGTAACTATCATCACTTGTAGTAAGGCATGACATTCTCAAAGCCTGTCCTTTCACTATATTATGATATATATGCTGAGGATGCATACTATTCCTATGTAGCATACTGTTTTTCCAACATGGTTTCCTGTATATCTCAGAATGTATCTCCCCATTTATCTTCATCACCTTCACATCCAAGAATTCCATCTTCTCATGAGAATATTTCTGTTCAAATCTCAAAAAATCTGTGGTACCATTAATATATTCAGTTAAGTCATTCAACTCCATTTCTGTGCCTCTCCACATCAAAAACACATCGTCCACAAAATGTTTATAGAATTGTATATGTTTGTTAAATATTACATTTGACAGGACATATGTGCTTTCCCAATATGCCAACACTAGGTTGGCATAAGAGCTGGCACATGGGGTACCCATCACAACACCTTTTTTTCTGTAAATAATAAGTATTCTCATATAGAAACACATTATTATTTAATACCATGTCAAGTATAGCTAAAATCTTAATGATGGAGCTAGTGGATATCCCCTTCTCAATTAAAAATAATCTCAGGAACTCCATTCCTGTATTATTTGGAATTGAGGTGAAAAGGGACGCCACATCTAATGTGACCAATAAATCTGAATATGCCTCCTTATTGTTCAAAATATAGTCTCCATAATTTTCCAAAAAATCTTGTGTATCTCTCAATATGGAAATAGTCTCATTTACTACTGGTCGAAGTTGCTTCTCAATAAATATAGAAGCCGGTTCGGTCAACCAACCACTCCCCGAGACTATCAATCTCATGGGTGGATTATTATAGGTTTTATGCACCTTAGGAAGTCCTCTTATGGTGGGAATTAGGGGATTCTCAACTAATAAATACTTATATAAATCACCATCAATTGTGTGACATAAAAGCAATCATATAGCTCAGATTGCACATTCTTGATCAATTTATTTAACATGGCTCCATTCAGTGTTTGATAAGTCCCAAACTCACCCAACATATTTCTCATACTAGTTGCATACATTTCAGTGTCTAACACCACAATAGCACCACCCTTATCAGCCTGTCTGATAACTATCGCTTTATTATCTTGTAGCTTCCTTACTGATTTAGTGTTTTTCTGTGATGTCAGAACTGTACTACTGAATTATTTTAAGTATTCTCCATGATCGCTGAACTCTTGACTAGCACTGTGTAGTAAAAAGAATTGTCTTGTGTTTTGACTATTTGTTATTAAATAATTTTAAACCCTTTCAACTGCGGCTGTTTTTGTAGAGATAATTTAAGCTCTTTAGAGTACTTGCATGCCTTTGGTAAATTGTACAAAGTCACTTTCAATTACTTTAGCCCTGGGCTATACTACCAATTGGATAATACTATTGCACAGTAATAATTGTACACCCTTGTAAGGGCTTTTGAGTATCTGATAAGTAGTGGGTGGTGGCAGCTGGTACTAGCGTTTAGTCTGGGAAAAAGGGGCACAGCTGGAAAACCTGTGCCAGTCTTTCCCAGGAGTGCCTGTGTGGTAGCATAAACTCTTCTCAAAGTGTGTGTGTGTGTGTGTGTGTGTGTGTGTGTGTGTGTGTGTGTGTGTGTGTGTGTGTGTGTGTGTGTGTGTGTCAGCTACTTGGGCAGGGACACGAAGCACTGGTTGAACATAGAGGGTACTGGAGGTTATAGCTTTAATCTGGACCCTATAGCTGTGCCAGTAAGAAATCTTATTGGGGACCTGGAGAGCAAGGGAGCGACCAGCCCCGAACTGACTGTGATCTCTGTGTGCTCTTAAGAAAATTGCAGTTTACTGTGTGCATTTGTTATCCCTTCCTCCTATATAAGACACCCCTCACTGGTTTTAGTGGTGAGGATTGAGGCTCCTTGATTGTTGGACCAGGGCACGGGTGTCACATATTAATTGTTTGGCAGTGGTGGTATATCCCCACCACATATTATTTGGTTGAAAAATACTAATTGGCTTGTAGTGGTGTGGGTAGAGTGAATTCCTGTAGCTTGTGTACAGTGAGCTTTGAAGGTGTTTTATACTCTAAATCAGCAATGCAGTGAATACTCAGAGTTCAGATCACAATTGTTTTATTTCTTTTGTTAGCTTATTTAGTCAGGGTGAGCAGGTAGCGTGTCAGCAGAGGAGTATGGAAAGCTGACAAGGAGCCAGCTGGTGGAGATGTGCCAGGCTAGGGGACTGGTGCATGGAAACCTGAATAAGGCAGACCTGATTGCAACCTTAGTTACAGTTGCATCAGAAAACAGCAACCAGGAGGAAATCAGACTGGCAGTGGAGATATAATACCCTAGGAGAATGTACAGATCAACCTTTCTGCAGAGGATTTAAAAATCCATCTGGATCTAAAGTGACTTGAGTTGGAGGCCAGACATTTGGAGATAGTAGCAGCTGAGAGACTGAGGCGTCTACAGGCTGAGGAGAATGAGAAACTGCTACACCTGGAAGCCGAGAAAAATGAGTGGCAGAGGAAGCATGAGAGGGAAATGCTGACTCTTCACCAGAGTCATGGAGGTAATGGGGAAGGGAGTAACTGGACCCCACAAACACAAAAGATCAGTAAATGTCTTCCGCAGTTTAAAGAGGGGGATAATTTTGATAGTTTCATTCATATGTTTGAGAGGGTATGCAAACAGTATGGTGTTGCCTTAAGGCTCTGGGTACTGTTCCTGACCCCCTTACTCCATGGTAAAGCTGTAACTGTTTTGTCAAAAATGTCTGATGTTGCATGTTTTGATTATACTGCTGTTAAAATCACTTGTTAGAATTGTTTAAGCTAACACCTGAAATGTATAGGAAAATGTTTTGTGAGCATACATGCAAGGCAGATGAAAGTGTGTGTGAATATGTTGCTGAAATGAGCACTTATTTCCATAGGGTGAGTGGATGTCAAGTCACCACTTTTGAAGGGCTGGCAGACCTTTTGGAGAGGGAACAAGCCCTTCAGATGAGTTGGAGAAGAAGAGAGACCTATACCTGGCATGCAGGGCAGCCCTGCACAGGAAAGGGACCCACAGTACTGCTCATGGGTCTAAAGGAACCCATGGTGGGCACTACAGACTGCCCCAACAGAATCTGCCAGTAGCAGGGGAAGCCACTAGTCGAGGTACATGTCCAGGAACTAGGATTAAATGTTTTGAATGCAACCAGTGGGGCCATGTGACATACAGGTGTCCACAGAGGCAAGGTGGGGAACAAAAGGTGAGGAAGCCAGTAAGTGGGAAAGACAAAATGCCAATAGTAGGTTGTCTTGAGACAACAAGGGTACCAAACTACCATCCTACAGATGTCCTGATAGGGAAGGATTTGGATGTGGCAGTACCATGTGTTTGTGCAGTTACACGCAGTCAGTCTAGGAGACAAGCATGTGGGTCTGGTAGCCTGGGGGAGACCCAGACAGACTGCATACTTACAACCAGGACTGGTGAGGTGGTTACTTCAGGTTGGAAGCTACCCTGTAACAGTGAGACTAAATGTGAGCCACAGCTGCTTGGAGGTACTGATGGTCCCTTGGACAGAGTGAATGCAAAGGTAGAGTTGAGTAGTATTACCCAGTCTGACTGTGAGGCACCACTGTCAGAGGATGACAGACTTCCTTTGGAAGGGGAGTTAGGAAGGGTTACAAGGAGGGAGTTGAGACAGGCTCAGCTATCAGACCCTACACTGCAAGACCTGAGGTAGGTGGCTAGGGAGCCACCTGATTCTCAAGGAAAGGGGGAATTTGTATACTGGGACAAAGGATTACTATACAGAGAGTGGACCCCTGAGGGAGGGCTAGAGGGTGAGAGAGTACAGCAGTTAGTAATGCCAAGAGTCTACCATCTGGCGCTTCTAGCCATTGCCCATGATATTCCCTTTGCAGTTCATATGGGCATAAAACGCACAAAGAAGCATATTATGCAGAACTTGTATTGGCCTGGAATTTCCAGGGATGTAACAGGGTACTGCAGGACCTGTGAGCAGTGCCAAATATTAGGCAAGGCAGGAGACAAGGTGAGAGCTCATTTGATGCCTTTGCCTATGATTGAGGAGCCATTTCAGAGGGTAGCTATGGATATTGTGGGTCCTCTGAGTACCCCAAGTTCACACGGGAAAAAGTATACTCTAGTGGTAATGGATTATGCTACACGATACCCTGAGGCAGTGGCTTTGTCCTCCATTGAGGCAGAAAATGTGGCAAATGCTTTGCTAGAGATTTTCAGCAGGGTAGGATTCCCAAAAGAAATACTGGCTGACAGAGGTGCCAATTTCATGTCAGACCCACTGGCTTGTCTGTGGAAGTCCTGTTGGGTGAAGCACATGAAATCCACCCCTACCTTCACCAGACTAATGGTCTTGTGAGAGGTTAAATTCTACAATCAAGTCCATGCTACAGGCATTTGCAGATCAGTTTAAGAGGGAGTGGGACAAATATTTGCCCCATCTGTCGTTTACTTACAGAGAGGTTCCCCAGGGATCCACAGGTTTTTCACCCTTTGAGTTGCTGTATGGACATAGGGTGAGAGTACCTCTAGATTTAATTCAAGATGAGTGGGAAGGTGAGTGTGAGTCTCACAAGGAGTCTGTTGTGGCATATGTCCTAAACCTCAGGACAAGGCTCAGGGAACTCATGGGCTTGGCCCAGGAAAAATTGGCAGAAGCCAAACAACAGAAAAAGGTGTGGTATGACAGGAATGCTCGAGATAGAGAGTATGCTGTGGGGCATCAGGTAATGGTTCTCATTCCTGTCAGACACAACAAGCTGCAAGCACTTTGGGAGGGACCCCACAAGGTGGTAAGAAAGGTAAGTGATGTTAACCACATGGTGGAACTGCTAGGCAGAAGGCAGGGGCACAAATTGTATCATGTCAACATGATGAAACATGATGCATTTAAGTACATATAAATACATTCAAATTTCATTAATATGACTCAAAATATTTCACCTCTACTATATTTTATACTGTAAGCCCATTCTCTAAATTCATTCCTCTAGGATACAGTGTATGATACCCTAAGATCATTCTGTATTCTAACCTGTTTAATGCAGTTTTAAAATTTCCTGCACAGAAATGGGGTCTTGCCAATACACTAAATGAAAAACCCTCTGTGTTGCCATTGTGTATATTAATAAAATGAGAGGTTACTGGACTTTCCATGTTTCCCCTCCTAATGTCCCCTAAGTGCTCTAAAATACGCACTTGAACCTTCCTGGTGGTCTGTCCGATATACCATAAAGGTGTGGTACAATACAATATAGTAGTGGTGAAATGTACCAGCATTATTGCATTCCTCACTAACTCCAAGATTCTCCTTTCTCATCCATATTTGTTAAACATCGAGCTCATTCTGACGTATATCTTTTGCTGTTCTCTTCTAACATAACATTTCTCAAAAAACTGGCTATTCTCTCTATAATCTCACTAGCTTCTCATTCTCCATTTCAGATGGACTTGTCACGTTTACTATTTTCTCTCATTTCCATTCCTTTAGCTTCTGTGTTAATTACTTCCTGTCTTTTTCTCCCTGATTCCTTCAGAAATCTTTCTTCATTATCATTGTTAACTCTGTCTGCTTCTTGTCTATTATTTACAGCCTGTCATTAAAACTTTCTTCTTCTAGCTACTCTTTATCCATTTCTACCTTATAACACTTCCTCATCTTTAACTGACTGATCTGTTTCCAAAGGTTCTTCACTTTCCTCTCTTTTTCCTCCTGTCTACATCTACATCCTTAAGGCCACTTCCACTCTCTTGCACCTTACAAGATGCATTTTCTCCATGTCTTGGTTATCTTCATATATCACATGATGAACTTCCTTTCTACATTTCTTCTTCCTCTTCTCCTACAACTTCTTATACTTCTTCCACTTCTATGTATGCTGACTTCTCTTCCACCTCCCTGCTTGTACAAAGCATCACTGGGATACAGCTAGCTACATCTCAATCTCATATTGTCATGTTTTCCACTCAGATCACAATGTCTTATATCACTACAAGCCAAACCAATGCATTCCTTTGCTTTGTTTCTTCTCCAATAAATGTAGATTCCTTCTTTTCCAGGGGTTGTAGTCTACCACATACTCACCACCCCCTTTACTTTCTTCAACCCTTGTAGATCGTTGCTCCCCTACTATGAAATGTTGAGCATGCTGACTTTTATAGGTTTATAGTTTCATAGGTAAGTACTACACTAATTGCCTTTGTAGACTATTTTATGCCTAGTGAATTTCATGTCTCAGGATGAGAATCAAACCCTGTATATTGTATCTGTGACTGAACAGTCACTTGATTGTTACTACATGTATGAGACAATTTGATAGTTTCTTTAGGAAAACATATAACAAATATTCAATAATTTAGGTCCATGTGTAAGTAAAGACTAGGTGTCCTTGCAGGCCATTTTAAGCCTAACCAATGTCCCTTCAAAGATTTGACTCAAACTTGGTACCTGATCTCTGTGAGGTAAACCCTTAACCATTATGTCAACCCCTAACACCAGCCCTTTCTCTGGCATATCACAGTAATGAAGTAATTTTCCACAACTTCTCTGACTGACAAGCCTCCATTTCTTCAACTCTTCTGAAAACATGTCAAGTAGCCCTCTCCCATTCTTATTCAATACATAAATTTCACCTTTTTTCCACATTTTCCCTTAAGCTGTTTTCCCTAAATAAAATTCATGTCAACTAATGGTATCTATAGCTCCACCAACTCTGTTGTTGTTACTCTTACCCTTCATAAACAAACTAATTCTCTTTTTCCTTGCAGCATGACCTGTCATTACCTTAAGAAATATTACTATGAACAGCCTGTCGATATCCCTGGTTCTATATCATATGAGCAAATTGCACAAATTGCGAACGCTCATAATATCGAATGTACGGGACCTCAAAGTGCTTTTTCTGAGATCACGGTACAGTGAAGCATGGGCTATATGCCCTTTCCTCACTGTAGTGTGATCTTGGAGTTGGAATATATATTTAGCAGGGGGTGTGGGGGGTGCAGCCCACACAATAGAAAGTTCACAATCCGGTATATTCGATATTATGAGCGTTCGCAATTTGTGTGATTCGCTCATATGATATAGACACAATATCCCTTGCCTCACCTATTTTCATTACTACCTCACCTATTTTCATTACTAAATTGAAGCTATATTTCATTTATAGGCCGCCAGTGTCTTGCCACCCTGCACTTCTTTCTTGTCACAAAGTTCAAAATATCAGCAAGCGACTTTTCTATCTGACCAATATCAACTTTCCCTACCTCTCATACTCCTCTTACATGGTCCATCCTGTCTCAAATCAGCATGAATATACTCATTCCATCCCAAACTGACACAGTTCAAGTGACTAGCTGACCACATTTTTCCATGTTTGGCCTTTAGTTATTCTCCCAGCCACCATTCCCTGATGAATTCATTTCTCCTTTTTATGACACCGCTTTCTATTATCTTGTATCATTTCTATTTACAGCATTCTTCACTATTTAATTATCTTACCAAATGCTCTCTCATCAGACTCTGATTATCAACACATCCTTCTCTACATACCAACTTTTCCCTCTTAGCATCACCTCCATAAAGAAACATTTCTTACACTAATGTTCTTATTGTTATCATAGAGATATTTTTATCCTTATAATATCACCTACATGCTGTTTACAGATTAGAAAACCTTCAAAACTTTTTTTTATTTCTGCCTACTTCACTGACAGTTCAAAATGTTTTCACTATTGTTACTCATATTGTTTCAGAAAGGATTATGATTTTGCCTCATCTTCTGTGACCTTTGGTAGGCAGTAGAAATACTGTAGATTTTAAGAGTCTGTTGTCACCCAAAATTTTACAACATCAGAGTGTCTTGCTGAGGTCAACAAAGAAATATAAACAGCTAAAGTGAAATAATTTTCCAATGATATAACTGTTAGAGAAAGCTTTACACAAAGACAGAATTACATTACCAGGCAATGCTATAAAAACATTTTTGGACACGTGACATTTGTTTATCTAAAAAATTAAGTAAAGTAATAAGCCTACAGACCATAGTAATTTGCCTTTAACAGTTTCCTGGAAATAAAAAGTTTTGGTCAGTCCAGGCACAGCAAATATGATTGCTTTAATGCCCTGCAAGTATGAGGGGAAGCACAATCTCAAATTTTTACTGCTAGATGGACACAGTTCTGCAGTGATGACTAAATAGAAAAGTATAACTTATGGTTGCAGGCATATATATTTATTTATTTATTTTATTTTACATTTGTTGACCAGGCTAGTCTAACTGGATATATGTCCATTTTCAGTAGAGGCCCGGGGAGATAAGCTCCAAGGCAGAAACAAAAAAACAACAAATAACAACAACAGTCATATATACAATGCATATTACAGGTTAACACAGAATTTTCAGCGAGGGCAAAAATCATAACAGTGCAAAATGCAAGTACAATACATCATACAGGTACAGTACATAATAAAAAAAGGAAGGCAGGTTATTGTATAGTAATATTAATAAAGAGTACCCTTAATGATAAGTATCCACAGAGGTTGGAAATAATGTAATTTAGAGAGAGATCGGATTTATATTTAATAAGGAAGGTATAACAGTTATTGAGAAGTATGGGGTAGGCAGAGCCAAGTTTGAAGAGATAGATGACTAGTCATGTTTAGTACAAGAGCATAACCAGCATGTTCTGAGGAAATGTTTCAGTCTGTTTTTGAAGAGTGATAAAGAGGCAAGTAAGGAAAGGTCACTGGGGCAAAGAGAGAATCCCCAGCTCTGTTGTTAGGTTTAGAGGTATATACAAGAAGTTAGTGGGATGATTGTAAAGACTTCAGATTTTTATAGTTGTGATGAGGGTAGATAGAATAGGAGTGTTGGATGGTTTATAAAGAGTCTTATGGGCAATGGTTAGTTGGTGGAATTTAATCAGGGTTTTGTAGTTCTAGCCATCCTACCTGCTTTACATTAATGCAATGGTGGGTTCTAAATGGGTTGCCTGTAGCAAATCTGGCAATATTATTGTAGGACATTTCCAATTTGCTAACGTTATTCTTAGATAGATTAGTAAAAATGGGTGAGGCATAGAGGAGCGTAGAGATTAGATGAGTGTGAGCTATAGTTGTTTTGGCTGCAGGTGAAAGGAAGGGTTTAATCCTACAGAGAGAGTCAAGTTTTTTGTTGACAGTTTTTATAGTAGTGTTGATATGGATGGCAAAGTTCAGATTGTTGTCAATGGTGATACCAAGTAGTTTGGTGGCTGGGTCTGGTGATATAATGGTACCATTGGTGGATGTAACAGAGAAATCAAAAGGAGAGGACTTGTGAGTAGGATTGAAGAGGAGTTTAGTTTTTTGGGGGTTCAAGGGAAGGCAACGCTGTGTGAACCATTGTTCAACTGTGTTAAATAACTTCTGGGTAAGAGAGTGAAGTTCAGGGGTGGATGTGGGTGAGCATATCAGTGTGGAGTCATCAGCATATTGTATGCATGTGGCTTGGGGAATGGCTAGATGAAGGTCATTAATAAATATGGAGAAAAGGAGAGGTCCTAGTATGGACCCTAGAGGAACACCAAGGGGAATGGGCAGGAGGGTAGATAGAGTCTTGTGCCATAGTACAGCCTGTTGTCTTTTATCTAGGTAGGACTGGAACCATTTTATGGAAGGTGCATCTAATGACAGGGATTTGAGTATGTTGATGATAATCTGATGATTTACCATGTCAAATGCTTTAGACAGGTCAATAAATTGTGCAGAGGAAAGATTATTAAGGTTGCATTTTTTGTTAATGCAATCAGTAAAGGAAAGGAGGGTAGTGGTAGTGCTGTGTGAAGGTCTGAAACCATGTCGACAGCTGGAAAGTAAGTTATTTTGGATTAAGTGGTTGAGTAATTGCCTATGGATGCATTTCTCCATGATCTTAGCCAAAAGAGAAATAAGGGCAATGGGGTGGTAGTTTGACAGTTCAGTGGAGTATCCACCTTTATGGAGGGGGATAATATGGGAGACTTTCCATAAGGTAGTGATGTTACCTTCACTAATAGTTCTATTGATCAGAATGGAAATGGGGTAGGCAATAGCTTTGGCTGATAACTGTAGATATTCATGACAATGAAGGAAAAAGAAATAAAAAAATACTCATTGCGCAAGTTCATTTTTCAGTGCCTAAATATAAGGTTGCATATTAACACAAAAACAATTGTCACTGCTGTGACCTCATAATAAAAATAATGTGAACAATGTTTTGGTATCATGGGTGCACCACTATGCAAGCTTTCTACATCTTAACTGAAAGGATTTTTGTTGCATGAGTAATAAGTTGAAATTAATGCACAAAGCAGAGAAAACAAGAATTGGTCATATTCTGTGATTCTTATTTGCATGGAGCATCAGTATACTACCATGTAAAAAACAATATGAGAACAATACAACACAATAAAATGAATCATGTAATAGAAAAAACTATGTACCTAAATAAAATAGATAAAATTCTCCTAATATTACAAATTTCATAAATGAAGACTGCACGTTAGCGATATGGGAAAAGGCTGCATTGCAAGGGTAGAGATGCGATGCCTTGAGTCATACAAGGCTCTTGTAGTTGACTGGCAAATCTAACATCTAAGGAACAATGTGTCAGAGAGGGTTTGTCAGTTGTTGAAGGACTACTAATTGATAGCCTATGACAAATGTAAATTAGTTACTCTGTTTTGTTGATGCTTTAAAATTAACTGTGAAAAGGTTTAGAAGCATCATAATTACACTACAGATTATGGTCATTTAGTATAAAAATAAAGATAGTCAAGTTTACTGAGGCTGTATAAAATGTTTTTTGTCTCCCAGTGTTGCAGTTTTATCTAAATGAAGGGAAAATACTCTGCTTACTCATATAATATGAGTAATACAAATGGGACTTGAAATTAATAAAATAGAATTTCAACCAAATTGTCATTCAGTGAAATTGACTTTCAGCCATTTGGACTAACAGATTTCTCATTGAGTGCAATTGTCATTAGACAATAAGAAATGAATCCACAAACGTGTGTGTGTGTGTGTGTGTGTGTGTGTGTATGTGTGTTTTATATATATATATATATATATATATATATATATATATATATATATATATATATATGTGTGTGTGTATGTGTGTGTGTGTATGTATATATATATATATATATATATATATATATATATATATATATATATATATATATATATATATATATATATATATATATATATAGATAGATATGCGTGTGTGTGTGTGTGTGTGTGTGTGTGTGTGTGTGTGTGTCTGTGTATGTACACACATATATATATATATATATATATATATATATATATAGGTTCATAGGTTCATAGGTTTATACTAGGCTATCTGCCCTAAGGCATTTATAAGCCTATGAAAAATACTGTGCCCATTAGTTTGTTATGCCTCTGTCCAGCAGTGACACAGAGATGATTCCCGGGATAAACCTACGATCTCCCATCCACAGGTCAAGATTTCTCTTGAACAGAGCCAGCGAGGTGCTCTGCCTCACATGGACCGGGATTTTATTCCACAGCATAGGGAGTCTCTGAGTGATAAATCTATCCCTCCAGCATTTATATCCGTGCTAAGGTTTAAGTTGCTTGCTCTAGTGGTTTTGGTGGATTTGGATTTTTTGAGGTGGAGCATGTCCATTAATTCCGGGTTGGACATGGCCTTGTATGTCAGGCACATGTCACCTCTGAGCAGACAGTATGCAACTGAAAAGAGCTGGAGTTTCTTCAATCTGGCAGCATATGACAGATTTTGGAGTCCGGGTCTCTCCAATTGCTGCAGATGTCAGGTGAGATACATCCCAAATGGGGCATTGTACTCGATCATTGATCTGATAAGTGAAGAGTACAGGGGAACAATGACCTCACTAGATCTGGATGTGAATCCCTTCATGATCAGGTGGGCAATGTAGAAGGTCTTTCTAACCACTTTGTGAGTGTCAAAGGCCACTGTCAACCTGGGTCCCCAGGTCCCTGATAACCTCTTCTGTGCTTAGTGGATTGCCACCTTGTTTTTCCCAAAGGGTATGACTATACATTTTTGGTGTTTAACTTCAGGCCATGGCTCTGGCACCAGCTATCTGTTTCCGTGAGTCCCTTCTGAAGGATATCCGTCATCAGCAAACTTTGTCAGCCAAAGTCCTCCCATGTTGGCCTGTACCCTGTGGGACACCAATTGTGACCGGCTTGGAATCTGACATAGCCAGCAACTCTAACCCTGTGGGTTCTGTCCTTGTTTGCAACCCATCTTGTGACATATGGGTTTACATTTAAGCTGGTAAGTTTTGGGTATTGTGTGAAAAGCCTGGCTTGCAAGGTCAAGGTAGGCTGTATGGACTGCCTTTCCCTCATCAATGGCCTTGGTGACTGTTTTGAAGAAGTCGACCAAGTTCAAAAGGCATGATCTGCCCTTGACAAAGCCAAACTGGGTCGGGTCCAATGTCTGCAAGTTCCCTATATCTTTGTTTATGAGCTCCATTATGATCCTCTCCATAGCTTTGCAGACTAGACTTGTTGGCGGTAATTACCAGGGTCCGTAGAGGCACCGCCTTTGTGGAGTGGGACCACAGTTGCCGTACGCCACTCCTTGGGCACGTATCCTGTGGTAAGGCTGAGATTAAACAGCTGCCTTATGTGCGGGTTTAATTCCTCATTTAGCTCGTGTAGCACACAGCCTGGGACACCATCCGGTCCCATTGATGCTGTGTTTTTAGCTTTAGAGCATTTGAGATGTCTGGGAGGCTACACTCCGCTGGGATAGTTATCTCTCCTTTTGGGGGGGGGGTGAAGTTTGCACTGAACCTGTCTGCCAGTATGTTGGCAATGTCTGTGGGTTCAGTGATTTTTGTATCATTTTGGACTAATTCTGAGCATATCTGGGAGTTTCCACCCAGGTTCCTAACATAGTTGAAAAAGGCCTTATGATTGTCCTTTGAATCCATGGCAATTTTTCTCTCAAAATTGGCCTTAGTTGATTTTATGAGTGCTCGTATTTTTTACTAATAATGATCAGGGGTGACTTCCCTTTTATGGATTTTGTTCTATCATGTAATAGCTTTCTCCTCTTATTGTAAAGTTTGTTAATGGCTGGGGTCCACCAGACGGACGTTTGCCCTTTGTGGAAAGAGTCTTGGTTTTATTTGGGATTGCCTGATCCATGCAGTCCTGGAGGTGTTCATAGAAGGCATTTGTAAGGGCTTCCAGCTTGGGTTGTGGTTTCCACTGGCTCGGGGGCCTTGAAGGATACCACACCAGTCTTGAGTAGTGTGAAGTTTGCTTTAGAGAAGTTCTTCACTGTGGTCTTTTTTGTTTGGGGTGGGGGCGGGATGTGGATTTCCAGTGAGATTAGTTTATGATCAGATCTCACCAATGAGGGATATACTTCCGGTGTGGAGCATTTTGTCCCCATGTTTGTGATAATGAGATCTAGTATATTTTCTCCTCTCGTGGGAACAGTGACTAGCTGTTCCATGGCATTTGAATTTATGAACTCCAGGAACCGTTGGGCTAAAAAGTTAGGGCTTGAGTAATGTTAAAATATACAAATGAAGAACACCAGCTGCTGCACGTTTGAAATTAAAAAATTTCAAACGTGCAGCAGTATTCATCCTATAACTCATTATATATGGAAGGATTGTGTTTCTTTTGGCTTGAGTAATGTTCCCAGTATATATTCAGGTAGTTGAAGTCACCCAATATGATGGTGTTTGGAGATACATTTATACCCTCCAGTGTCTTCAGGAAGGCTGTGTGGGGTTCCTGAGTTTGAGAGGGTGGCCTGTAGCATGCTACAATTTGTAGAGCAGTTTTGCCTATGGTTAGTTGCACCTGGATGGTTTCCACCAACCTGGAGGTGTGGGTATCCTTAATGAATATGGATACACCCCCTCCTTTTGTGGTGTGGTCTGGGTTTTGGGGCCGGAACGCATGATATGAGGTAAAACCTAATAGTGCCGGGGTGCTCTCAGGAGCCTTGAACCAGGTTTCAGTTACAGCACAGACATTGATGTTCTCCATACTGAGAAGGGCCTCAAGTGCGTGCATTTTGAGATTTAGACTTCTGGCATTGAGCAGCATTACCCTCAGTTTCTTCCCATTTTTGTTTTCTAGGGTGGTAGGTTTGGAATTTGAGCCTTGCCTAAAAAAGGCACTATGGGGGTGGCAAGAGTCTTAGTCAATATCCGGAATCCCAGGGGTGACAGGTGCAAGCCGTCCCTTGTGAAGCAGCGTGGCTTGTCAAGTAGACAGACACTGGATCCCCTTTGAATGACACCAGACATTAAGCCAATTGTTAAAGCTGATCATCTTGTCTCTATATTGTGGCATCATTCTTGGTGAAGGAAGGATACTGCTCAGGGTCAGGGTCATACCTGCCTGGGCTACATAATCATAATCAGAGAGCTCCTCTATGTCTCTTTTCATGTAGTCCAGGGAGTCACACCAGCATGGACAATGACTGTGTCATATTTGTACTTGCCGTGGAGTGACCCGAGTGCTTGTGTTATGTGGCGGATTCTAGCCTGGTGAGAGGGAAGTCAGTGTGTCTGACTATGGAGTCACCTATGACAAGTATGTTTGGTGTTGTATTTGGCCTTAAGGGCTGTGACTGCTTTGCACACTGCTTTTGTGGTTTATGTGTTGCTTGTGGGGTGTCTTGAGGTAGCAGTTGTTTGGGTGTCTCCTTTGGAGGCCTCTGCTGTTTAGGTAAATTTTTACTCAGAGCCTCCGAGTATGTCTTTGTGTGTTTATGTGTTTGATTCAGTGATGTGGTAGCATTATGTGAGGCTGGTTTTGTGGTGTGTGTAGTTGCCTTCTCCTCCTGTCTGGTCTTGCCAGTCCTGAGTTGAGAGAGCTCAGCCTCCAGTTTGGCTAAATAGCTGCATCTCTAGTATTTGTGTTATGTGGGAGGAGGAGAGGGTTGTCTGTGTACATGAGGCAGTTATAACATTGCGTCAAGATTCCCAGATTCAACAGCTGGACCGGAGAGGAGATTGACAACTGACCTTTGGACATGCTAGAATAATATTGGGAATTCCTTAATAATTGAAAACAAGGGCCAGTGGGGAGTGAGGGTGTAGTGCTTTTAATTTTTAGTGCTGACTTATATAATTGCTTTAGTGAGCAAGTGCCAGGTAACTTGAGTGCAATGTGTTACAAGTAACTAAATGCAAAAACGACAAACAGTAACTTTCAAGTGAAACAAGGAACTAGTACAGTAAGCAATGCAGATATCACTAGTGATCCACAGAAGCACTGAGAAGCCGCGTATTAGGTGGAATTAGTTTCCAGGGAAATAACAAGCAGGGAAATAACTCTGGAAATGAAAGGAGGAAAACAAAACTGTTTTATGTATATTTTGAACATAGTTTTAACAGTTATTATTATTTTCTAGGAGGCCTGTGAAGTTAGTTAACTCTCTGCATTTAACTGTTGTTTTCTCTCACTTTTTCTTCACCAGCACTTATCTGCAATCATGTCTTTCAAGTTCAAAACAGGGGTTGAAATTTAGCACAATTCTCTGGTTTGGATCTGGTGCCTGGATAGTCCATTCACATTTCTGATGGGCAGGATATTCTTGCGGATATATGGGTGATGTGGCATATCATGCGTTCCTAGCATTCAGCTGCCCTCCACACTCTGGTTTTCCTTGCCGTTCATGTTTTTATACAACCACTGACTGACCAAATCTCATTGCAAACTGTTATTATGAAAACGTATTTCCTAATATCGGCAGATGTTGCTATTAAACTGTCGAGTCAGCTGCTGTGCGAAAGGCTGTTTATACAAGTGCTGAAATTGGTGCTAATTTTACTTTCTTAAGCTTCATTTCTTCACAAAACAAAACTGTCATTTTCCATGCGAAGCGCGCTCTCTTAACCGTGATGGGAAATGCAAAATAGATGTGTGTGTGTGAGTGTATATACATATCTTAAGGAGGAAGCTACTACATGATAGAGCAAAGTCCCAAAAAGAGAAGGCATCTCTGATCAGTACTAGCAAAAAACTACAGTCCCTCATAAAGTCCTCCAAGGCCAGCTTCGAGAAATAAATAGCACAGGATACTAAAGATAATCACAAGGCTTTCTTTAGTTATGTTAGGAACTTGGGAGGCAACTCCCAGATATGCTCAGAGTTAATCCAAAATGACAAAAAATACACTGAACCCACAGATATTGCTAACATCCTGGCAGACAGGTTCAGTGCAAACTCCCCCCCTCCCCCCAAAAGGGCAAATAACTATCCCAGCTCCCCCCAAACATCTCAGATGCTCAGGTGAAAGCCGCCCTCTCCAAAGCAAAAAACACATCATCAATGGGACCAGATGGTGTCCCGGGTTGTGTCCTACATGAACTACAAGAAGAACTAAACCCTCACATAAAGCTGCTGTTCAACCTCAGCCTTACTACAGGATATGTACCCAAAGAATGGCGTACAACAATCAGTGGTCCCATTCCACAAAGGTGGTGCCTCTACGGACCCTGGAAACTATCACCCCATAAGCCTGACTAGCCTGGTCTGCAAAGCTATGGAGAGGATCATCATGGAACTCATTAACAATGACATTAGGGACCTACAGACACTGGATCCTACCCAATTCGGCTTTGTCAAGGGCAGATCCTGCCTCTTAAACCTGGTCGATTTCTTTGAAACAGTCACCAAGGCCATAGATGAAGGTTAGGTAGTCCACACAGCCTACCTTGACCTCGCAAAAGCCTTTTTTCACAATACCCCACTCGGGCATCATAGATAAGTTCTCCAGCTTAAATATAAACCCCTACGTCACAAGACGGGTTGCAAACTGGCTCAAAGACAGTACCCACATGGTCAGGATTGCTGGAGCCATGTCAGACTCGAAACCAGTTACAAGTGGCATCCCACAAGGCTCAGTCCTGGGACCTCTCTTATTCGGTATATATTTTTCTGAGGTACAGGCTAACACAGATGACTGCAAACTGGGAGCCATAATTGACTCTCCAGCTGATACAAGCATCCTCCAAAAGGGTCTCACAGATACGGACAACTGGTGCCAGAGCCATGGCCTGAAGCTAAATGCTAAAAAGTGTATAGTCATACCCTTTGGCAAAAACAAAGTGCCCACAAATTACCACATAGGTGGTAATCCATTAAGTACTGAAGAAGTAATTAGGGATCTGGGTACCCAAGTTGATAGTAATCTCTCCTTTGACAACCACATTGCCAAAGTGGTTAGAAGGACTTTCTATATAGCCCACCTTATCATGAAAGGATTCACATCTAGATCAAGGGAGGTCATCATACCCCTTTATTCATCCCTCATCAGGCCCATAATAGAATACAATGCCCCTTTTGGGATGTACCTAACCTGACACCTGCAGCAACTTGAAAGACCCCAAAAGTACCTCACAAAGAGGATTAAGGGACTCAAACAGATGCCATACGCTGCTTGGTAAAAGAAACTCCAGCTCTACTCAGTTGCATACCGCCTACTTAGAGGCGACCTATGCCTGACGTATAAAGCTATGTCCAACCTGGAATTAATGGACATGCTTCACCTCAGTAAATCCAAATCCCTTAGAGCTATGTGCTCGAGGGACTTAAACCTCAGCACAGAAATAAACAGGACATGCTGGAGGGACAAATTCATAACCCAGAGGCTCCCCTCATTCTGGAATAGAATCTCAGTCCATGTTAGGCAGAGCCCCTCACTGACCATCTTCAAGAGGAATCTTGACGAGTGGATGGGCGATCGTAGGTTTACCCCTGGAATTACTTCTGTTTCACTGCTGGACAGAGGCACAGTAATCTAACCTTAAAAAGGGCAAAATAAACTCAATTCACAGGGGGCGTAAGCCAAACAACTCTGGCTAGGCTTGTAAATGCCCTAGGGCAGATAGCCTAGTATGAACTTATGAACCTATGAACCTTATATTACATATACATATATATATATATATATATACACATGTACACACACACACACACACACACACACACACACACACACACACACACACACACACACACACACACAGATATAAGCTAGATAGTTATATATATTTACAACTAACTACAAGTTACCCATTTTAGTTTTAGCCAGGCACTACAATGAAAGCCAGAATTACATTTCTTGAGAGAGAAAAACATCTTCAAAAAAGTAGGCAATAAAATATTAATTTGTACGATATCATTATCAGGTAATAACAACATACAATTTCAATACGCATCATTTTCAATAAATCAAAACAAACCTTATGTTGAGGACTCTGTAATAATTGCAATTTATGTAGCTCTGTTAAGGGTGAAAGTGCTCACTATTTAATATTTTTATTGGTTCCATAAAGAAGTATTTCTAAATAAGTTGTAAGTGCTTGATTATCTAGAACTTTCAAATGAGATTGGCTACAGTCTGTGGTTCTTTTCAATGATTTTTAAGAAGGCTCAGACAACTACTTTGATGCTCAAGATGTTTCAATGTTCCTTGTGGATTAATGTTTTTCCTTAAGGGTAGAGGGCCCTTACTCCCTAAGGCTGAAAAATATTTGCACCTCACTACAAGGATCTGTTGTTTTATAAACACACACACACATATACATATATATATATATATATATATATATATATATATATATATATATATATATATATATATATATATATATATATATATATATATATATATATATATATATATATATATACATAGATACACACACACACACACACACACACACACACACACACACACACACACACACACACACACACACACTGGAATTCAAAGAAAATTGCACAGAACTAACAAGCAGCAAAGGTGTGGGCAATGCAAAATTATTGAAATTAATGTTGATACATGTCAGCTTACCTGTGAATTATCTCACACACCAAACTCATAGAATATCAATGCTGTGCAGACAGACCATTCTCTTCAATGTATCCCCACTATATGCTAGTGCCATGACACAGATGGGTAAGGTCCTGATTATAGTGCAACTGACCTTGGTTGGATGAGCATGTCAGCCTCTGAGATGCTAGCATAGGCAAATGGGCATGCTCACCCTGGGAGAATGGCATGCATTTGGAAGCACCTAATGGTTGATCTGCAGTGGAGGCTGCAGATGGATGTAGTGGAGGCACTGGCTTTGGGTGACAGGGCAGTGACTTGAACTGTCATAGATGTGGGATGATCTGCCAGGGAACATACAGCATGAAGGAAAAAGGCGGCCCATGGCAGCGGTGCTATATTGCACCTGGATCCTCACTGTCATCACTAGCAAAGGATGTGAGTTTGGGTCAGCCCTGGGGAGTTTAAAATGGTTCCACTAGATCTAGTGAATGTGTTGAAGACCTGGGAATGAGTCAGTGGTCAGCTGGAGGGACCCAAAAGCCCCCTGCTAAAAAAATCTGTGAATCTCATTCTGAGTGTATGTGTGTGCATGCATATGTATGTATGTATGTTTATTTATATTTACATGCATTTAACATAGTTGCTTCTCTCTCTCTCTCTCTCTCTATATATATATATATATATATATATATATATATATATATATATATAGTTATACCTAGATAAGATATAGACGCATGCTTTGAATACATATGACTTGATGTTTCATACCTCATGTCCAATAACCATCGCAGGAAGGATTAATCTATTTGGCATGTTCTATCTGTTAACTACAAAAAAGAACTATTTAAGAATGCAGACATCAAAACCATTAAACCCTGCACTCAGAAATCTGCATTAAAAGGATCAATATGTAATTGAAAGAAAAGTCTAATAATCACTAAGCTAAAAATGTGCTACCAAATTAATTTTGTAACAGCCCACAGCCATACAACAATGTAAATCATGTAATTATTTATTCAGTGCAACTTTTGAATGACAACCCTCTCCTCCTACCAACCAACACTAAAACCTGTGAGAGATGCACTTATATAGCCAATCTGGAAGCAAAGCTCTCTTCACCCAAGACTGGACTAGACAATCAAGTGGAGAAGGTAAACACTTCCACCACACCACACTCATCACATAGTCCCTCAAGACCTACACCACCAAAAAACACACATAGAAACACAAAACACACACCTACATTAGTGGAGGCTCTCAATAAAAATCTGCTCAAGCAACAGAGACCTCTAAAGCAGAAGCGCACGCAACCTCCACCCACAACACAACCCAAATGACACATAGCCCACAAACTCAGTGTGCCACTCAACCACAGCCCATAAGGCATACAAACATACTCGACATTTTAGTGATAGGTGACTCTATAGTCAGGCACACTGATGTACCACTCACCAGGCTAAACAAACAGAAAGTTACTGTCAGCTGACTGTCGGGTGCCAGGATCCCCCACATAATGCATGCACTCAGGTCACTCTGCAACAAGTACAAATACGACACTGTCATTGTCCATGTTGGTGAGAATGACCTGAGACGTACCTCCCGCGACTACACGAAAAGAGACATGGAGGAGCTCTCTGATCTTGTAGCCCAGGCAGATATGACCCTAGCCCTGAGTAGCATCCTACCATCACCCGGAAAGATACCACAGTACAAGGACAAAATGATTGACTTCAACAATTGGCTAAGCTTCTGGTGTCATTCTAAGGGGATCCAGTATCTGTCTGCCTGGGATGACATGATCGACAGACCATGATGCTTTGCCAGAGATGGCCTGCACCTGTTGCCCTTGGGATTCTGGATACTGGCTAAGGCTCTTGCCACCCCTATAGTGTCTTTTTTAGGCAAGGTTCAAATGACAAATTCACCACCTTAACAGGTACAAGCAAGGAAAATCTGAGGGTAATGCTACTCAATGCTAGAAGTCTAAACCTCAAAGTGCAGTAACTCGAGGCACTTCTTAAAATGGAGAACATTGACATCTGTGCAGTGACAGAGACCTGGTTCAAGGATCCAGAGAGCACCCCTGCATTACCAGGCTATAATTCATACCAGACATTTTGGCCACCTATCCTGGACCGAAACACTAAAGGCGGAGTAGTGTCCATATTCATTAAGGATATCCACACCTTCAGGCTAGTTGCTTAGCATAATGCATCCGAGATTGTCCAAATGAAACTAACTCTGGGCAAGATCACAATCCAAATTGTAACTTGCTACAGATCCCCCACTATGCCCCAGGATTCCCACTTCTCATTTCTTGATACACTGGAAAATATTAAGGAACAACCCAACACCCTAATAATGGGCGATTTCAACTACCCCACCATTAACTGGGAAAACTCTACATACTCTTTTTTTTTTTTGCTTTTCTGTTTTCTAATTCATCCCAATGTCTTGGAATCAACTTATCCACACCACCACCAGCAATATCAATATCCTGGTCCTGGGTCACATACTAACATGCAAACACCAGTGTTCACCCAGATCTCCAGCTCGCAGTGCACAAAACTATATAAGCTAGCCCTCCTACACCCCCAATTCCCCCACCCCCCCCCAAACCCCAAAAAAGCACCAAACACAAAAAAGAACTTAGACAGAACAGAAGTGGAAAACTTCATGTGGACACCCATGCAGATGGACAATGGAGATGGGACTGCTGAATCCTACATAAAAACTTAGAATGCACTTCATGTGATAATTACTAGAACTAAGATGCTAGAAGCTATCCTCCAATCAACTAACCAAACATCTACCATAAACAAACAATAACAAAGAAACAACCATAAAGAACAAAAAAAAAGAAAAAAAAGAAAAAAGAAAAACAGGAAGACAAAAGGCTGAAGTCCCTGACAGCCTCTGTAAGATCCTCCAAAACCTATTCCAAAAGCCAGTTACAACATAAAATCACCACTGATTCTAAAACATTCAAAGCATTCTATAGCTATGTCAATATAATAATCAAGAATATCAGATGTTAATGTAGTCAATGCTATTTACTACAATACCATGAACAACTAAAAAAACAGTGGCAGATAATGCTAGATTCAGTGCTAACTTTACCCCCTCTCACCTCTCCCCTCTCACCCCCCAAAGGGCCTCCATTCCCTCTCCGAAACCACACTGCTCTGGTAAAACCACAACACTCTCCAAAACTGCACACACACAGCACAACAACACAACATCCATCCAGGTGTTGTATCCCGAATCACTGCAGAATAGAATGAACCCGGCCCCCACCTACACTGTTCAAACTGCTCACCTCACACCTCAGGCTTTGTGCCAACTGCATGGCTAGCCTTGGCCACTCCACAAAGCCAAACAGGGGGACCTCAGTGATGGTTATCCCACTCCAGCCTAATGAGCCTGGTCTCTGGTCTGGGAGGCCATGGAGCATGATCTCATATGCAGAGATATTGGTAATCTCAAGAACTGGATATTGGTCTCATCCATTTGTAAAAAAGGGATCATGTCTCTTAAGCCTTCTAGCAGATCATTGTGCCGTCATGAGATGGAGTTGGGGTAAATTAGTTGACACAGGATGAGTTCAAGGTTTCCAACCATCGACCACCATCCCTACTCTGACACATTCATAAACTCAAAAAACTAATAATAATCATCCATGTCACATGATGGGTTGCTAAATCCCTACACTACATGACTGAACAACTGAACAAATGTGAACTAACCTAAGTGACTCAGACAGTACTTCTGACCAGTGACAAGGTTCAGTCCTGGGATCTCTCCTGTTTGGTATCTGCTTTTCTGAGGGTTTTTTTGAAGTGAAGGCTAAGCTAAAGCTCACACATGACTGCAAACTAGCTCGCATAGAAGGAAAACTCTAAACTCATGGAAATCCTTACAAAAACTGCATCATACAAGGGGTACACACACACACACACACACACACACACACACACACACACACACACACACACACACACACACACACACACACACACACACACACACACACACACACACACACACACGCACACACGCACACACACACCTGTGTGTGCATGGTTCTGTACATGAAATCAATAAATCAGAGAAGCTTAGGCTGTAACATTCAGTATTTGAGTTGCAACAGGAATAACTTAATGACAGTAACTTAAATTGGTGATGTAGCTGCGTTTTTAACATTGCATATATGACCCCCTTTGAAAGAAATTGTGCCACATCACCTAATCCAGTTCTAGAAAACATCTTTGGGAAAAGGCACAAATTATGAGTAGTGTTTTCCTAATGTTTTACTTTGTGAACAAAGAAGTGTAACTTTTTTATATCACACAGCTATTAGTAACAATAAACAAATGCCATATATGAATCCTGCATCAATACACAATTCCCAGCCACCAGTAATCTATCCCTCAATGCCCCCATACATTCTGCAGTCCAATCATAATATCTGAACTCTTACTTATTCCCAAAGAAAACATCCGTGCCTTCTTCCTTATCTTCATTTCAAGTTTTACATGTCCTGTTATTACATGGATATCTTGCAACTTAAACATAGTTGCCTTACAACTCCTTATTAATTGCAATTTCACATACCTTCTTGCCCTATTCAAGTTGCTACATTATGTAGGATAACATCTTTTTACCCCCATTTATTCTTCTGAGTTACTTTAGTCCAAGTTTTCTTCATTGTTTTCCTTACATTTCCAGTGGCAGGTCTCCACACCATTTACACTATTTCTTCACTTCTCCCACAGCCATGGTTTACTTATGTATTACTTATTTATAACATGGAGTACTTTCTCTGTTTCCGTCTTCCTACTCTAGTGTGTGCTGCCCTCACAAAATCAGTAATCATTCCAGTTTCCCATGTTTCTCAATTGATCTACCTGCTAAACTGGATCTCATGCTCCTATAAACATACCTCCTTTTCCTACAGCATCTCCAGTCTCTCCATCTCCAGATAAAAGCTTCTCCTTTTCGTCACTATATACGGTTCCAGCTTTTTAGTTTAGTCACCTGACACAGCTCTTATGTCTTTACAGCAAACATACACATTAACAGCTGTGTTTCTCACTTTGATATGTCACAGCCCTTCATTGTATGAAGAAAACATTGCAATTGCATTTTTTTTAACTAAGCAGAAGTCATTACATGCCTCATTTCCTCAGAATGACATGACAAGAATAGAAGACTATCATCCTATGCATGCCTAGGCAACACTTTTTGGCAAATGGCAGTCCAATAAACAATCATTTTCAGCACTTCTTACTAATCTGCTTAGTTTAATTCCATGGAAAGTACTTTCACATGCACAAGAATAACTTTACCAGTCCTGTATTTTAAGTCAGTTGTGTTATTCACTGTTCGATGAGATAATGGTGCAGGTTTTTAACATTCTTTAAAAAAACAATTGCTTATCTCTTTGCTGTCATTACAGAATGTATTACTAATATCATATCATATTGTATTATATTATATTATATTATATTATATTATATTATATTATATTATATTATATTATATTATATTATACTATATGATAATGAGATGCTAGAAGCTAAACACCACCTTGTACAACTATGTACAGAAATTATTTATTTACAAGCAAGCATTATCAGTTTGGTGATGCATTCCAGTGTCATCTTTTACCTGCTTGTTTGCACAATCACACATTTAACATGGCAGAGTCTCAGCTCAGAGGGTACTGTGATTAGGACAGTCTCATTTGTGTGTCATTTGAACAGAAGCAGATATGAATGCTCTCTTGCTAAAAGGTACGTGAATTTTCCTTGTTGGCATGAGATACTGCCACATACCTACTCGTTGTTCCTGACTCAGGAAGTTTAAGGTTAGTGGAGAGACATGTATCTGTCTTCAGCTCTTTAGCTTCATAGGCAAGTACTAGGCTATCTGCCCTTGAGAGCTATTTTAGCCTGGTAATTTTCCCTTTTTGTGCTCAAAATGACCTGGCTCATTTGGTGATAGATTGGCCTTGCCCATCTCATGGTCAATAACTATATATTAACTCTAATGAGAATAACCATCATAGATAATCTGAGTGGACTCATGCATGGGATAAAGCATTTATGAGCTGCAACTGTCTGTTAGTAGTACAGGGGGCAGTCCTGGGCTAAACTTTCTGTTTCCCATACACAGATCTAAGTCACACTTGAAATTGGACAGTGCTGAAATTGTTTTTTTGTGGATTGGGAGTCTGTTGCATAGCAGCAGTACCCTCTGTGAAATATACCTGTCCCTGCAAATCATTCTGTTGATGTTGCAGAAAATGGTTTAGAATCCCCAGATTGAGTACTTCTGATGCCATTTGATTTGCTCATGTGCAGTAAATCCAATTGGTCCATGTAGGACAAGTTATTGTTTAGGCCTTGTATCCTTTTAGTAAGGTATTTCGGTGGGTGCTCCAGTTATTGCATTTGTCTGGACAGATACATGCCGAAGAGGGCATTATATTCAATGACTGACCTAATGAGGGCTGAGTAAAGGGGGTACAATGACATCTTTAGGTCTAGATAAAATTCCTTTGTTTCTAAGCTGTGCAACATATAATGACTTTCTTACAACAATGTACACATGTTGGTCAAAAGTTAGGTCACTGTCCACATAAGTTCCTAAATCCTGAACAACTGGTCAACTCTTAGGGGTGTATTGTCAGTGTGTTAGTTCCATGGGGTAGATGACTTTCCAAACGATACAATAATGAATTTTTCCATTTAGTTTCAGACCATGATTTTGACACCACTTAGTTATTTGACAAAACTTCCTGCAGCATGGCTAAGTTATCTGGGGATTTAATTACTGCTACTAGCTTACAGTCAACTGCAAACGTAGCCAACTAGCACCCCTTGGTATTGGCTTTTACTTCAGAAAAGTAGATTCCAGACAGGAGATGTCCTAGCAAAGAACACTGGAGGACTCCACTGGTGACTGGCTTCTTTGTGGCGGTAACTCCTCCTAATTTGATTATCTACATCCTGTCTCTGAGCCATTTGGCAATCCAGCAGGTGACATATGGGTTTATTACCAGTTTATTTAGCTTTTCTACTATGCCTGAGTGCGGAATTGTGTCAAAAGCTTTGGGGTCAGGTCAAGGTATGTTACGTGTATCATTTTGCCTTCATCCATTGCTTTGGTGACCTTTTAAAAAATCCACCAGGTTGAGTAAGCGTGATTTGCCTTTGATGAATCAAAAGTTAGATGGGTCCAGTGTTTGGAGGTTTTCTATGTACTGATTGATTAATTCCATAATTAGTTGTTCCACAACTTTGTATATGAGGCTGGTCAGATGTCAGACATATGGGTCTGTAATTGTCTGGGTCTGTGGAGTGTCCTCCTTTATGCAGGGGAATGATTCTCCATTGACTTGGTACAAAACCCATATGGAGGCTGAGACTGAACAGTGTTGTTAGGGGTGTGGCTAAATCATGCTTCATGCTATTTAAGATGCAGCCAGGGATATTGTCAGGGCCTATCAATGAAGTATTTTTAGCTTTTGATAGCACTTTTAGGACTTGTTCTTATGTGTTAGCTGTAGGTGAGCCAGTTTCGGGTATATTTTGAGGGACAGACAGAGGGAAGAGAGGGGCAAAGTTAGAGCTAAATTTATCAGCCAGTAGGTTGGCAATATTTTCATTCTTAGTGCAACATCATCCACAATCAGCTCAGCACATTGCTGTGTTGAGTTTTTGAGATTATGAACATAACTAAAAATGCCTTGTGATTGTCTTTAATTTGGATAGCTATTTTATTTATTTACTTATTACATTTGATAACCGGGAAAAGTCTCACTGGGCTAGGAACCCATTTTCAGCAGAGTTCCAGGGAGAAAAGCTCCAGAAAACAGTACAGTATTTACATATGAAATATTAAAAACAGGATTCAGATTACAGAGATTATCTGAAATTAAAAATACAGCCTTAGTTACAACTTAAGTTAATCTAGGTAATTTATGCTATTAGACAATTAGCATGTTAACAGTAAATGCTAGACAAGAACTTGGAGATACCAACAGGATATTATTTTGGATACAGAGGGTTAATAAGAATGACACTTAGATGGTAAGATCAGGGAGAATTTGTAACAAGGGGTGAAATCCTTTATAAGGTGGAAAGACTGTGGGATGAGTATAGTGGATTTAGCCTGGAGTATTTTAGCCTCAGACTTGGCTTTAGTGGATTTTATTAAGCTCCTGAGTTGTTTGTTTATTTCAGTGACAAGGGCTCTATCATTCATAGGTTCATAGGTAAGTACTAGGCTATCTGCCCAGGGGCATTTATAAGCCTAGCCACAGAGTGATGGCTTTCGCCTCCCCATTAGATTAGTAATCTGGGCCTCTGTCTAACAGGGCTCCTGAAGAGATCCCAGGGTAGAACTTATGATTACCCATCCACTCATCAAGATTTCTCTTGAATAGGGTCAGAGAGCAGCTCTGTCGAATATGGATTGGGATTCTATTCCAGAGTGAGGGGAGTCGCTGGGACAGGAATCTATCTCTCCAGTATGTCCTGTTTATTGCTGTGCATAGGTTCAAGTTGCTAGAACGAGTGGTTTTGAGGGATCTCATTTTTTTGAGGTGAAACATGTCCATTAGTTCAGGGTTTGACATGGCCCTATAGGTCAGGCATAGGTCACCTCTGAGCAGACGGTAAGTGACTGAGAAGAGCTGGAGCTTATTTAGTCATGCTTCATAGGGTAATTGCTTAAGGCCCTTAATCCTCTTAGTGAGGTACTTCTGTGGTCTTTCTAGTTGTTGCAGGTGTCTAGTGAGGTACATCCCAAAAGGGGCATTGTACTCTATTATGGGCCCAATGAGTGAGGAGTAAAGGGGCACAATCACCTCCTTGGATCTGGATGAGAAACCCTTTGTGATCAGGTGTGCCACATAGAAGGATTTCCTGACCATTTTGGCTATGTGATTCTCAAAGGAGAGCATGCTATCTACTTGGGTACCCAGGTCCCTAATTACTTCTTCTGTACTTAGTGGATTCCCATCTATGTGGTAGTTTGTAGGTACTTTGTTTTTCCCAAATGGGATTACTATGCATTTTTTGGCATTTAGCTTGAGGCCGTGACTTTGACACCAGGTGTTTGTCTCTGAGAGACCCTTTTGCAGGGTGTCAGCCAGAGAGTCAATTATTGCACCCAATTTACAGTCATCTGTGAACCTGGTTATCCACAGTCCCTCCGCATTTGCCTGTACTTCAAAGAAATATATACCAAACAGGAGGGGTCCCAGGACTGACCCCTGTGGGACTCCGCATGTGACTGGTTTAGAGTCAGACATGGCGCCTGCCACACTTACCATGTGGGTTCTGTCTGAGAGCCAATTGGCAACCCATTTCGTGACATGGGGGTTGATATTTAAGCTGGTGAGTTTGTCTATGATTCCTGAGTGTGGGATGGTGTCAAACGCCTTAGCAAGGTCCAGAAATGCTGTGTGGACCACCTTCCCTTTATCTATGGCCTTGGTGACTGTTTCAAAGAAGTCGACCAAGTTCAGGAGGCAAGAGCTGCCTTTAACAAAGCCGAAATGGGTGGGGTCCAGTGTCTGGAGGTTCCCAATGTCCATGTTAATGAGCTCCATGACAATGCGTTTCATGGCTTTGCAGACCAAGATAGTCAAGCTTATAGGGCGATAGTTCCCAGGGTCAGTTGTGGCACCACCTTTGTGGAGTGGTACAACTGTTGCTGTATGCCATTCTTTGGGTACATAGCCTGTAGAGAGGCTGAGTTTGAATAGTGTTTTGAGATGGGGGGTTAGTTCATTTTGAAGCTCATGTAAGACACACCCTGGGATACCATCTGGTCCCATTGATGCTGTGTTTTTGGCCTTTGCAAGGACTGTCTTTACTTGTGTGTCTGAGATATCTGGAGCGCCACATTCTACTGGAATGAGTACTAGCCCCTTTGGTGGAGAGGGGGGGGGTGAAGTTTGCACTGAACTTGTCAGCCAGGATGTTGGCAATGTCAGTTAGTTCAGTGTATTTATGGCCATTATGCACTAGCTCAGAGCATATTTGAGAGTTTGCCCCTAGACTCTTGACACAGTTAAAGAAAGCCTTGTGGTTATCCTTAGAGTCATTGGCTATTTTTCTTTCGAAGTCGGCCTTGGATGATTTAATGAGGGAGCGCAGTTTTTTACTGATGTTAATCAGAGATGCCTTCTTATTATGGGATTTTGTTCTATCTTGCAGGAGTTTCATCCTTCTGTTGTAAAGTTTATTTATGGCTGGGGTCCACCAGACTGGCTTCCTCTTTTTTGAAGAGTTGGTCTTGGTTTTACTTGGGATGGCTCAGACCATGCATTCTTGAAGGTGTTCACAGAATGTGCTTGTAAAGGATTCTGCTGATGGGTCATCATTTTCCATTTGATTGGGAGATTTGAAACTTCCCACCTCGGTCTTGAGGAGTGTGAAGTTGGCTTTAGTGAAGTTTTTTACCTTGATTTCCTTGACTGGGGGGGGGGGGTCGGGATGTGGATGTCCAGTGTGATTAGTTTGTGATCTGATCTTACCAATGACAAGTTTACCTCAGGTGTGGAACATAGGTTCCCCATGTTGGTGATGACCAGATCCAGTATGTTGTCACCTCTCATGGGAGTGGTGACCAGCTGTTCCAGGGTGTTTGAGTTTATAAACTCAAGGAAGCGTTGGGCTAGGGTGTTTGAGCTTGAGTAGTTTTCCCAGTCAATGTTGGATAGTTGAAGTCACCCAGTAGCATGGTGTTGGGTAGAATCTTCATACTTTCTAATGTTCTCAGGAATGCTGCGTGAGGGTCCTGAGACAAGGTGGGAGATCTGTAGCAAGCTATAAATTGAACAGACAATTTACCCGCTGTTAATTGCACTTGGATGGTCTCAGATTCCGCGTGCTGTGCTACTAGCCTGGAGGTGTGGGTGTTCTTGATGAATATGGACACACCCCCTCCTTTTGTGTTCCTGTCCTGGTTTTGGGATATAAAGGTATGGTAGGAGTTATAGCCTGGTAGTGCTGGGGTGCTTTCTGGAGCCTTGAACCAGGTTTCTGTTACTGCACATACGTCAATTTCTTCCATACTAAGGAGAGCCTCGAGTGAGTGCATTTTGAGGTATAAACTTCTGGCGTTGAGCAGCATTACCCTCAGTTTTTGTTTATTATTGTTGTTTATGGAGGTGGGTTTGTCTTTTGAGCCTTGCCTAAAGAAGCAGTATTGGGGCGGCAAGAGTCTTGGCCAGTATTCGAAAGCCCAGGGGCGACAGGTGCAAGCCATCTCTGGCGAAGCAACGTGGCTTATCAAGCATGCCATCCCAGGCTGACAAGTACTGAATCCCCTTTGAATGAAATTAGTAGTTTAACCAATTGTTGAAACTGATCATTTTTTCTTCGTATGCTGGCATAATTTTGGGTGAGGGCAGGATGCTACTCAGAGTCAGAGTCATACCAGCCTGGGCTACATAGCCTGAGAGCTCCACAATGTCTCTTTTCATGTAGTCTAGGGAGGTACGTCTCAGGTCATTTACGCCAACATATACAATGACAGAGTCATATCTGTACTTGTTGTGGAGTGACCTGAGTGCATGTGTTATGTGGCGGATTCTAGCACCCGACAGGCAGCGTATGGTAACCTTCTCCTTGTTCAGTCTAGTGAGTGGGACATCTGTGTGCCTGATGATAGAATCACCAATTACTAGTGTGTTAGGTGTGTTATTTAGCCTTAGGGGCTGCTTTTGCTTGGCACACTGACATTGTGACGTATGTGTTACCTGGTTTCTGCTGTGGGGTGGGGGTTGCTTGGGTGTATGCTTAGGAGGTCTCTGTTGTTTAGGCACTTTCTTATTTAGAGCCTCCGAGTATGTTTTTGCGTGTTTCTGAGAGTTGTTTGCTGGTGCAGCTATGGCTGGTCTATGTGAGTCTGGTAATGTGGTGCTAGTGTTGTCCTTCTCCTTGTGACTGGATGATCCAGTCATGGGTTGAGAGAGCTTAGCCTCCAGCTTGGCTGTGCAGCTGCATCTCTCACATATGTTTGTGTTGGTTGGGAGGAGGAGGTGGTTGTCTGTGTACATGAGGCAATTGTAACATTGCCTCAGGATGCCCAGATTCACCAGCTGGACCAGAGAGTACACCTGAAGCTGTCCCTTGAACATGCCTGAATAGATGGTTTGGACTGTATTGCTGATTGGATGAGTAAAGAGCCTTATACTTCCTGAGTATAGGGCTGAAGTGCCAGCTGCAGACTAGTGCTAGTTTTAGTGAGTTTTAGTAAGTGCCGGTCTTAAATTGCCTTATTTCTAGTGCTGGGTTGAAGTGTATCAAGTTTCAAGGGAAAAACTGAAGTGCAGACTTCGTGGAGCCTGGAATAGTTTAACCACAGCTAAACAGCGCTGCGTGGTGCGCAAACTCGTGCAAAACCTCGCTAAGCGGTTTTTATACCAGGGAGATCAAAAGGATAGAAATTACCCAAAATGGCCAATGAGCTACAAGTTGCTGGGCTGGGACCACTCCTACAGGGACAGATAGGCTGCTCAGAGTTCCCTCTCTCACAGTGAACAAGGAAGCCACCTAATTATCCAAGTATGATGTGGGCAACACAGGAACCTTTACCACAGTCCTGGATTCAGCAAAGCCTGAAAATTGGACTAGACTAGTTCAGAAAGGCGGAAAAACAAGGAGTTTTTTTGTGTTTTTTTTTTCAGAAACAACAGAAATGCAGAGCTTAAATTACTTTAAATACACAGAGGAGACTAGCGCACTTGAGTGTGTAGCCTGCGACTGTGTTACAGGTAACTTAAATGCAAAAACGACAAACAGTAACTTTTTTCAAGTGCAACAAAGAAATAAGTACAGTAAGCAATGCAGATATCACTAGGGATCCACAGAAGCGCTGAAAATCCGCGCTTTAGGCAGGATTAGCGTTTCAGGGAAACAACAAGAAAAAACAATACTTAATCAAGTCCAAAGTCTCTCTTTTGTCTCTCTGCTGCTTGTAGGACTCTGCAGGGCACCATGAGGAGCTTGCTGAGCTGTATACAAGTGCAAAACCACGCTAAGCGGTTTTTATACCAGGGAGATCAAAAGGATAGAAATTAGCCCAAAATGGCCAATGAGCTACAAGTTGCTGGGCTGGGACCACTCCTACAGTGACAGATAGGCTGCTCAGAGTTCCCTCTCTCACAGTGAACAAGGAAGCCACCTAACTATCCAAGTATGATATGGGCAACACAGGAACCTTTACCACAGTCCTGGATTCAGCAAAGCCTGAAAACTGGACTAGACTAGTTCAGAAAGGTGTGAAACAAGGAGTTTTTTGTGTTTTTTTTTTTCAGAAACAACAGAAATGCAAAGCTTAAATTACTTTAAATACACAGAGGAGGCTAGCGCACTTGAGTGTGTAGCCTGCGACTGTGTTACAGGTAACTTAAATGCAAAAACGACAAACAGTAACTTTTTTCAAGTGCAACAAAGAAATAAGTTCAGTAAGCAATGCAGATATCAGTAGGGATCCACAGAAGCGCTGAAAAGCCGTGTTTTAGGTGGGATAAGCGTTTCAGGGAAACAACAAACAAAAACAATACTTAATCAAGTCCAAAGGCTCTCTTTTGTCTCTCGGCCGCTTGTAGGACTCTGCAAGGCACCATGAGGAGCTTGCTGAGCTGTATCATTCTGGGACTTACTCTTCTTTCTTTCCTCAAAATTCTTTTCCTTTTACTATAAAGCTTGTTAATGTTATGGTTCTGAAATGTGTGTTTGTTTCTGGGGTTTGCCTTGCACTTGTTCCTATGGTACAGCTGTATCAATGCATCTATGCAGCTATACCCTGTAGCAATAGCTGCATCTATGCAGCTGTTTACATGCTGGTATAGCATGGCGGTGTACATTTCTGCATATCCACTGAAGGTACTGGATTTAGTTACTATTTGAAGCTTACCAATGCATCATTTAGGAATAGGTAGTTTGTACTAACGAAAATTCCTAAGGTACCTTGGATGGAAGGGATCTCTGGTTTCAGTTTTATTTTGAAAGAGACCTCTTTATGGTTTGACCTAACAAGTAAAGAAGATATGCAAGGAATGGTGCAAGATGTTTCTTTATTAACAAGAACAAGATCCAATATATTATTCTCCCTAGTGGGTACACTGACTAATTATTCTCGGACGTTTGCTTTGACAAAATTCAGGAATCTTTGTGCTCAGGTTCATAGGTTCCTAGATGCTTACTGGGCTAATGACCACAAAAGCCTTTTTAATCCTAACCATGCATCCCAAATCTCTGACAATTTTGATACCTTTGGTAAGTGTAAGCAGGGACTTGGGAGATGAAACATTTACAAGCAGGGGCCTGGGACATGAACCAGTTACAGGTTGCCTGTGTCTGTGTCCATTAGAGACATAGGTGCCAAACCAGAGATGAATTTCCTGTTCCCCATCCAATTGTCCAAGTTGCACTTGAATTGGGTTAGGGAGCAACTTTGCTTCATGTGGATGGGGAGCCTGTTCCAGAGATGGAGTAGTCTCTAGGATATATACCTGTCTCACCAGCAGATCCTATTTATACCATAGGCAAGGTTTAAGTCTTTAGAATGGGTAATTCTGGTGCTGTTTGTTTTTTGGATATGAAGGAGGCAAATCAGAGTTGTGTCTGACAAGGCCCTGTATGCCAGGCATAGATCTCTCCTTAAAAGCCTGTAGGAGACAGAATACAGGGATAGTGTCTTGAGGTGGTCTGTACAGGACATTTTACTTAAGCCCTATATTCTTTTAGTGACAAACCTCTGTGGACATAATTGTTGGATATGCCTGGTTAGGTACATACCAAAGGGGGTGATATATTCAATGATAGGTTTGATGAATGCTGAATACAGTAGAACAATGACTTCCTTGGACTTAGATGCTATACCTCTGTTTATAAGTTGCACAACATAGAATGATTTCCTCAGTACTGTAGATATGGGATGGTCAAAGTCTAGATTACTGTCTATATGTGTGTCCCTAAGTCTCTGACTACTCAGTCACCTCTAAGGGGTGTGTTGTTAACATGATAGTTAGCAGGGGTGGATGACATCCTGACGGATCTTATTGTGCATTTCTTGGCATTAGGTTTTTACTGCATGCCTCTGACATCAGTTGTTTGTCTATGTCAGCCCTTCCTGGAGAACATTTGTATCAGTGTGGGATTCAGTGACAGCTCCTAATTTGCAATCATCTGCAAATGTAGTCATCCAGAGATCATTGACATTGGCCTTGACTTCAGAGAAGTAAATGCCAAAAAGGAGTGGTCTAAGGACTGATCACTGGGGGGCACCACTTGCGACTGTCCGCTTTGAAGAGGTGGGCTCCCCAATTCCAGGTTCCTTGGTCCTGTCTGTGAGCCAGATGGCTATCCACTGGGTGACGTATGAGTTTGTACCTAACATCTTGACTTTTTCAGCAATCCTTCAGAGGGGTATTGTGTCAAATTCCTTGGCCAGGTCAAGGTAGGCAGTGTGAACCATTTTGCCCTCATCCATTAGTCTGCTAAATTTCTCAAAGAATTCCACCAGGTTGAGTAGGCATGACCTGCCCTTGATAAAACCAAACTGGGTTGGGTCCAGTGTCTGGACTTTTACTATATCACTAATGATCATTTCCATGATAATTCTTTCCATGGCTTTACATATAAGACTGGTGAGACTTATGGGTCTGTAGCTTCCAGGGTAGAAAGATGGCACACCTTTGTGCAAAGATTGACTGTTGCTGTTATTGAAGCCTGTTTGGAAGTTACAATTAAATAGCAATTCCAGAGGGCTTGTGCACCACTAGTGGTGGTATATGTTCACAGTCTATAGTATATGGTCTATATTTCTATCCAAGAATGGTTTAACATGAAAGGAACACTGCAGGTGGGGTTAATTCATGTGCTTTGGTTTCTTTAGCCAGACCCTCAGCTGCATAGTATAGGCCTCTGACCACTTGTATTTTTACTTTCATCCCAATCTAATATCAGAGGGTGCACAGAAAATAACTACCCCTTTATGAAGGAGCAGCAAAGAGGCAGAAAACCTACATGGGATTTATATATCCTTTCATTTGTCTTATCAATTAATTGGGGAACTGCTATTTTGTTAGCTTTGAACACTAAAGGAAAACTGCACTTTCTCCTACAGTTTAACTCAGCCCATAGGTTGCTTTTCTCCCTACAGTATGTTTCCAGTATTGTATATGTATTTGGAATCAAGGAAAGGGAAAGCCCAGCTACTTCTTTTAATGTTAATTTCTCACATACTTTGCAGAGGAATTTGTACCCACTTGTAAAACATACTACAGATACATAAAAATCTGTAGTTTACCCTGTCAGGTACTGCTGATAATCTTATAGAGGCAATTAGTACTGCATATGTCAGGAGCTCAGCAGCTGCTATAAAAAAGACAGCGAGGAGTGAAACTGTTTTCCACTGTCTTTATTGCAGACTGGAAGAGAAGTTGCACTGGCTGACAGCTGCTTCCAATGTGGCCATGCCTTTCATTACAAAACAAAGCAGCTAGATTAGTTAAGGGTTCAAAGGCAGTTGTCACCTCTTCTGAAATAATGACATAATCAACATTACAGTATTGAGGTGCTAAACTTTAAATGTTGGTTGTTTATACTATTTTATATTTTAAGATTACTTAAATGCAATGCCAAAGACGCCTGTGACATTTAGAGAAAATTCAGAGAATATCTTTTTCTTATATGGTATCAACACATTTGCCATTTTCATGATTTCCCACACCCCAGAGGACAGAACTGCCCAAAGCAGAACTGTTCTGCAGGACATGAGACAGGTGGAAAACTTATCAGCAAGGTGCACTGATAATGTTTATAAGAATATCTTTAATGTTTTCTCGTGCCATCCTTCCAAAGAAGGATGCATATCTGGTGCACAGATAGGAATACATCTTCCAATGAATTTGAGTCCGTCCTTACGTAGGTAGAGTGCATGAGCATTTTCATTTCTAGAAAGAAAATGTAACCACTGATGCAACCATCATATACAGCTGAATTTACTTTAGCGTGCATGTGTTGTGTGCCCTTTCATTAAAAACATTTAGAGAAAAATAAATCAAAAGTACTTTAATTATCTATGTTAAATGTGTGTATGTGTGTGTATGTATATATATATATATATATATATATATATATATATATATATATATATATATATATATATATCTTATACATATAGATATAGATATATTTATATAAATGAAGTACGTGTGTCACACATCTTACATGCATGTATAGAAACATACAACTGTCTATATTGGAAAAAAAGATTGTGTGTGTGTGTGTGTGTGTGTGTGTGTGTGTGTGTGTGTGTGTGTGTGTGTGTGTGTGTGTGTGTGTCTGTATACGCATGCATGCATATACAACTAATGACACTTTACCTCCCAATCTGCAGTTAGGTCACTTTTTCAAGAAAACAATTCTTTAAGGTATCTGTAATGTACAGTGCAACCACCGATACTGTCTTTCAATAAATTTGGTATAAAAGACTCACTTTAATGCACATGTATTGCACAGTGCAGGTAATTCATTGTTTTAAATCTTGAGATATCTGTCATATAATGCTGTAGATGCTTTTGTTTTAATAGATATTTTGCACATTTTCATAATAACTTTGTATATTCAACTATGGAGTTTTTCTCCATGGGTATCCATTGAAGATGGGTATTATTTCCCAGCTGGATTTTCCTGGTAAAGAAAACATAAATAAGTGCAATGGGAGTGGTGGGTCTGAAGCTCCCTGAACATACATATGCTGTTTGCATGCTACTGAAACACTAAATAGCACACATATAATTTTCAGACACAAAATCCAGCACTGAGTACAAGTGAGACAAAGTATGGCTAGAACACCAAGCAAATATTATAGGATTATAACAGTTTACTAGGATATTGACCTGGAGGACATTTTAAGCCTAGCCATTTCAAACCAATGTAATCTCACAGAAGTGCTAGTCAATATCCAAGACTGCATTTAGTGATGACTGACCATGTCTAGGAGGCTTATGGCTACTATCCGTGGTAAGAATTTACGGTGCCCCATCCACTTGTCCAGTTTCACTTGAACAGTGTCATAGAGGCTCTTTCTTTCACATGAATTGGCATCTGAAGATGTGGCAGTCGCTGGGAGATAAATCTGTCCTTCCACCATGTCCTAAGACACAGGCCATACTTAAGTCCCTGGAACAGGTAGCCTTAGACCTATTTGATTTGCAGATATTCAGTAAGTTCATTAGGTTTAGGTCTTGGATTGCTCTGTAGGCTAGGCATAAGTCTCCCCTAAGAATTCTCTATGATACGGAGTATAGTGACAGGGATTTTAGTCAGTCCGTGTAAGGCATATGTTGGACGCCCTCAATCTTCTTTGTTAGATACCTCTGAGGTCTCTCTAATTGCTGTAAGTGCTTTGTACTGTACATGCTGAAGGGGGCATTATATTTGATTATTGACCAGATACGTTCCTAGTATAGGGGGGCACCATATTAAATTATGGACCAGATAAGTTCCTAGTATAGGGGGTTATAACCTCTTTACTCTTAAGGTGATACCTTTACTAATTGGTGTGCTATGTGGAAAGCTTTCCTTACTACAGTAGACAAAGTTAAGGTCGCAGTCAACCTGTGATCCCAGGTTTCTTACCACTTCATTGGTATTTAGGGTATTGTTATTTATTTGATAGTGTGAAGGGACATTGTTTGTGCTGAAGGGCATGATGATGCCTTTTTTTGCATATGCTTTGAGACCATGACTAGTGCAACAGTTGTAGGTCTGCGTGAGACCCTCCTGGAGTATACTGACATCATTTGGGGATTCGGTGACTGCATCTAGTTTGCAGTCATCTGCAAACTTGGTCAGCCACAACCCCTTAGTTTTGACCTGAACTTCTGAGAAGTACATACCAAACAGCAGGTGGCCCAGCACTGACCGCTGTGGCACCCCACTGGTAACAGGTCTGCTGGTTGATGTGAAGTCACCCATGTTGATAGAGTGTGTCCAGTTTGCAAGCCAGTTGGCAACCCATCTTACAACAAAGGGGTTTTACATTCAGTTTGCTAAGTTTATCAATAATGCCTGAATATGGAATTGTGTCGAAGCCGAACTGGGTAGGATCCAAGGTTTAGAGATCACCTATGTCTTAATTTATGAAGTCCATAATGATACATTCCATAGCTGTATAAATGAGGCATGTCAAGCTTATGGATCTACAGTTCCTAGGTCTGTTGCTGGGCTAACTTTGTTGAGGGGTATAACAGTAGCTGTTCTCCATTCTACAGGATCATAGCCTTTGGTTAGTGTATGATTGAAAAGAGTACTTAGTGGTGATGCTAGTTCATGTTTTAGCCTAGTTAGAAGACAGCCTGGATATCATCTGGTCCCATAGAGCATGTGTTTTTTTGCCTTGGACAGGGTTTTGAGGGCCTGCTCTTCAGATATGTAAGGTGGTGGGGAAGTTTGGGGGAAGGCTTGTTGTATATTAGGAGGGAATAAGGGAGTTAAATTTTCTCTAAACTTATCCGCTAGCAGGTTTGCTATCTCTGTAGGGTCAGTGTATGTGATACCACTGGCTACTAGTTCTGCACATGCTTGGGTCCTACCCTTTAGGTTATGTATGTAGCTGTAAAAGGCCTTATGTGATCTTTGGCAGTACTTGTTTGGTTTCTCTCAAAGGAGCTCTTGGAGGATTTGACAAGTTGTCTTATTTGCCTGTTGAGGCTAAGGAGGGTGCTTTTTCAAGACAGAGGAAACCAAACACTCCATTTGTCATTAATCAGTTTATTAACCCTAGGTTCCTTGATTATGGCATTCATGCATTACATATGTAAATATGGTAAGCAGTGCTATGTAAAGAAAATGGTATACATGCATTTAGTCGATGAAACAATCTCAGAACGTTAGTTTTTCTGAACCAGAATGTTAATTTTTAAAGTGGCGAATGATCAGAATGTCATAGAAAACACTGAATGCAACATTTCTGACCGCTCTACTACCTAAACCAGCACTACCATAGGTCAAAAAGGGGGGGGGGGGTATTGTGTGTTTCGACTATCTCTGGTTCGGAAATATGAAAACCTGCTGCACTGCTTTCGACATTTGATAAGTCGACAAGGTAACGGACAGCTAAATGCATGTATACCAAGGAAAACAATTGACATATGAAATGAATGGGAAGAGTAAAAGCACAACACAAAGAGCAGACAACATGTGGCCGAAGTGAAAGATGGGAGCAAAGGTGATGCAGCAGGTCCTGTGCAGCACTGAGGAAAACAGTGGTTGAAAATGGGCTTGACAAAGTACACTACAATGCTTCTTAAAAATATAAAGTGCATTAACAACATACCATGCTTACTATGACTGAGCAATTGATGGAGGTTAACATAAGGGTTGGGAGGTTGGCATAATGGTTAAGGTGTTTACCTTACAGACGTAAGGTACAGGGATTGATTTTCACACGGGCAATTTGCTGGGCTTAAAATAACTCACTAAGGCAGTTATCCCATTATGAACTTTTGCTGTGCTTTTTAATCACTGTAGAAGAGAAAATACAGTCACATGTGGAGCATATTAAGAATGGAGCATCTTTACTTGACAAGAATTTCTGCTTGTCTCATTGGCATTGCCTGTGCTCATACTGGTCACCAAACTTTTGCTTTCTATTCTGAAAATTGTGGAGTTTGCCAAGGGCAGAGAGATATATTAATGGATGGTCAGAAGACTCTGCACATTAGTGCTAGTAAGCATTCCTTATGTAAATATGCACACCATTTCACAAGCGATGATTACTTGTCTAGCAGTGAACTGGGGAACCATGCAAACAGCAAAACATACACAGATGACAAATAGAAAAGACTACATGAGCAAGAGAATATCATTGATAATGTAATTTCATTTAATCAGCTGTGGGGTAGTGGGTTGAAAATTAAATGGAATGGAGCAGGAAAAGACACTGCAGAAAGGAAATGGTACATTAAACACATCACCACTGCAGTTATGATTGGGAAAAATATTACAGAAAAGATTGACATGCATTGAAAAGCTATGATTTTCTTTGGACACTTACTGAAACCCACAGCCACCATAGCTAATAACAGACTGAAGTGTGACATATAAACAGTACTGTCACAGGTGTGATGTGTAATGAAAACAATGAATAAAGGGATAAGGGCATAGGTTCATACAAAGTTGAAAAGCATGTAGTTGGTAAAACCATTAGGGAGTCTAGCCCAAATTCCCAATTGCTGCAAGCACTGCCTGGTTAAGTGACTTGCTGAAGCTCATGTTGTAGGAAAATGAAAAGATTCAAACCATCTACTCTTAGCACTGGAAGTAGAACATTAGTCCTCTGCCCTTACTACCAGTCATATCACAAGTTCAGTTACAGGAACAGGAATGGATTACAGCATCTTTCAGTTCATTGAGAGTTATAGCCACCAGGAGTGCAGCTTCCTGCAAAAGTACACAGAGTAATTTGTATGTCTTACAGAGCCCAGAGCATAAGTAGTACTTGTGTCATTATCAAGAAGTCAGTTTTGAGTGATTGTGTCGTACATTAGAAAGTCAGGGAATGAGCGGAATAATATTAAAAGAGAAAATTATAATCCCAGAAGACATCTGTGCCAAAAAAAAGTTTTCCAAAGATAGGGAATAGAAAGTCGATAATATCTGGCTGGAGAATTACAGAACAATATAGTAAGGAGACAAAGAAGATAACATTAATTATAAAACAAATGCAACTGATAAAGAGTTTCACACAACATTCTGCCCCCCCACCTAAAAAATATTCCTAGTACAGGGAATGTGGAATATAATAATTGTCCAGTCCCTTAATTTTACCGTGTCATTATCAAAGAGTCAGGTTTGTAGAACAGTAATCTTCTTCTACTTTAACAAGTCACTACATGACTAGAATATCAAGAAAAGATCGAAAACTAAATATGCTCCCCAAAGGCCCAGTTGACTTCCCTGATACTTGTTCCACACCTCACCTCTCCATAGATCAAGTGTTAAAGGCCCTATCCAAAAAAAGAACACAGCTTCCATTTGACCTGATAGTATCTCAGGCTGTATTCTGCACCATCTCCAGCAAGAACTAGCTTTGCCATTGCACAGTCTATTCAACCACCGCCTAATTACAGGCTTCATTCTAGCAGAGTGAAGAACCACCACTGTCATCCCCTTGCATAAAGGTGATGCCATTACTGACCCAGGAAACTATCATTCTATTAACTTGACTAGTCTGATCTGTAAAGCCATGAAGCGTATTATTATGGATCTCATAAACAAGGACATAGGCAATCTCCAAGCACTTGACCCAGCCCAATTTTGATTTGTCAAGTGGCAGATCTTGCCTATTGAACCTAGCTGACTTCTTTGAGACTGTCACTAAGACCTTGGATGAAGGAAAGTCAGCACATACAGCTTACCTTGACCTGGCCAAGGTCTTTGACACAATCCCCCACTCAGACATCATCGAAAAGCTAACACAACTTGGTGTAAATCCTTATCTCATCAGATGGGTGACCAACTGGCTCACAGAAAGGACCCACAAGGTCAAAATAGGTGCCACCACCTTTGATAACAGATCTGTCACTAGTGGTGCTCCCCAAGGATCTGTCCTGGGACCTCTAATGTTTGGCATGTACTTCTCAGAGGTTCAGAGAAAGACAAAGGGCCTATGGCTGACCAAGCTTGTGGATGACTGTAAGTTGGGTGCTGTCGCTGACTCTCCAAATGATGCTAACATACTGCAGGAGGGTCTCACAGCTACAAATAACTGGTGCCAAAGTCATAGCCTTAAGTTAAATGCAAAAGAATATATTATCATACCATTTGGCAAAAATCAGTCCCTACTGATTACCACATCAACAGCAACCCCCTAAGCATACAACCTGTGTTTAGAGACCTGGGTACTCAGGTTGACAACAGTCTCACATTTGACCATCATGTGGCAGCAGCGATCAGAAAAGCCTTTTTCTTGGTTCATCTCATAAGTAAAGGGACATTAGTACATCTCTGTACTCCTCCCTTGTTAGACCTATAATTGAGTATAATGCCCCATTTAGTATGTACCTCTCCAGCACCTGCACCAACTGGAAAGGCCACAGAAATACCTCACAAAGAGAATGCATGGCCTCCAACACCTGTCCTATAGTTTCCAATAAATGGTGTGACTTAATATAAAAATCTAATAGCTATTTGGTAGAAAATGAGCTACACACTGATAGTTTAAACATCTTTCTGTAGAAGCTGATTTTATATTGCAGATTTATGAAAGCCAAAAATATTAGTGTTATGGTCAGAAAAGGGTTATAACTCTGTAGGTGTGCAAGATAGATCCAAGATATCAGTAACAAATTGTTCACCCGTTCACAAGCCTTCCAATGGTATAGAGCAGAAGGGGATCGCATACAGCTGTTTATTGGTACTGCTGGGTCTATGCAAATTCTGCATAATAATTTCACAATATTTCAAAACATTATTAATCTACAAAACTATTTGTGTTAGTTGGCAAGCATCAGAGGCAATGTTGTGTGCCTTAACGATTTCTATAAGATGGCACCATTTGTTCACCTGTAGGTTACACGGCCTTTATGAAATTAATGCAGTAATGAAAATATAGCTAAAAAGTATAACTGCTTTACCAAAAGAGCATTTATATCTCAGAATGCCTTCTCATTATCCAACATGTTTTAATATATATATATATATATTATAGTCAAAAACTCCAACAAGTCAAACAGCGCAAGCTGCAAAGAGATTTTAGAGATTTTTCCGCCGGTAATGTATTTGTTTGGCCCAGAGGTTTTCATCAGAATCCTACTTCCAATAATGAAGAGATTCATGCAAGTGCTTTACACCCAGACGAACTGAACGTTCTGCCTACTTCCACCATCTGCCAGACTGAGACTGACGTGGCCAGCGTCATCTCAGACGGAGCCTTTGCCATGCCCCCAGAAGAGTTACCATCCATGGCTGACTGTCTCTCCCCTTCGACACCTCTCCCGAATCAAGAAGCCAACAAGAATAACCATCAGATGGGTGCCATTCCGAAAAACAGTACTCAACGTACCATCACTCATTTTTTACCTTACTGAGAGAACGTGTACAGAGCTGGCAGGGGAAGAAACGGAAACATTCGGGAGAACCTTTACAACAACAGAGACGCCAGAAGAGTTAAACAGTTTATTCTTTAACCGTTCCAGGTTAGTGTTAACTCATGAAGAAGCCAGCATACTTAACAAAGGATTAACATTTATTCCCTCACAGGGAAGTCATTTAAATGATACTCTCTTGGACTTAAGAATGTTCGTAAGATCTGTAGCTTTGAAGTTATATTTTGATAATAAACCTCAAGCTGAATCTAGCGCCAATGATTCTATTAGGTTTAAAAAGAAAAGCGGTTTTACACCTACTCTACCCACGCATGTGGAATGTTTCCTGAAATTCTGTGAACAGAACATTTATGAATACTTTTTTAATGGACACAAGAAATGTTGTTACTTTAACTTGAGCAGTAAGGAATATACTTCATTGAAGTTATTACGCAGTGATCCCACACTTAACTTTAAACCAGCAGATAAAGGGGGTGGGATTGTAATATTTAACACAGAAGAATATAACCAACTTATGCTCATGATGCTAAGCAACAAACAGACCTATTTAGAAATATCAAAAGAGACTCTCAACAAGATTTGCAGAGAGATAGCTGATAACCTTTATGATATGTTAATGTGCCAACAGATAGATAAAGGTTTATATGATTATTTTAGTAGAGAATGTCCAAGAATACCGATAATTAAAGGCCTGCCCAAAATTCACAAACATATAGAACCCCCACCCATGAGACCCATAGTTTCAGGAGAATTTTGGGCTACTGAAAATATCTCTACTTTTCTTGAAAAAACACTGAGACCACTAGTGAATGATATTCCAACTATTCTTAAGGATACCTATACACTTTTGGAACATATAGAACAATTGAAAGAACCCTTATCAAAGGATACGCATCTACTGATCACTTTAGATGTTTGCAATCTATTTACCTGCATTCCAAATGAATATGGAATTCAGGCTATAAGGGAACTTATATCATCCAGAGGGAACTTTAGTAAAAACAAACAGATACTTATTTGTCAATTACTCGACATTGTTCTATCGAACAATGTCTTTTTATATGGGGAAACCATCTACCATCAAAAATGGGGGGTCGCTATGGGAACCCCATGCGCCAACACATACGCAAACCTTGTAGTCTTTCAATGGGAACAAACATTTTTATTTAATCATCCACTGTTTGAAAAAGTTACATTATATAAAAGATTCGTGGATGATATACTTATCATTTGGAGAGGCACTCTAGAAGAATTCAAAATTTTTCTACACTATCTTGGTAACACAACTACCTTCCTGAACTTCACTATGGAAGCTTCTAATGACACAATTAGCTTCTTAGATGTGAATTTAAGTATTAAAGAAGGCAACTTAGTCTCAAGTCTCTATAGAAAAACTTGCTGGAAAAATACTCTACTAGATTTTGATAGCATGCATCCACGGCATGTATTTCCAGCTATTATTAAAAGTCAGTTTATTAGAATAAATAGATTATGTAGTGAACTGGAAGTGAAATCCAAAGAGGTAGAAAAAATGGTAAAATTGTTCCAGGAAAGAGGCTACAATAGTAAGATGGTGGAATCAATTAGAGAAGAAATTTTCCCATCAGTTCCCTCTGAGATGTTAAATAAAAATCTTAATACAAATATTAAGAAATATAATGTTAAAACTGTAGACAAGGAAAATACTGCGAAAGATTTTACAATAGTAAGATACATCATGACTTATACCAATGATAGTCAACTTATAAAACACATTATCCAAAGTAACTGGAAAATCTTAACTATAGATGGAAAAACTACTAGAATAGTAGGTACTTATCCTAAATTTACTTACAGGAACAGCAAAAATCTAAAACAACTACTATGCTCAGATTCTAGATCAAATGTTAACTCTGATAAGAAAGAAAATGTGAGACTAGGAACCTACCCATGTGGACATTGTAGCATGTGCATACATATTACTAATGAACAGGACTTTATGCATCCAACGTTAAATTACACATTTGTTCCTAACTTTGAGGCAACGTGTGAAACAGAAAATCTTATATACCTAGCTACCTGTGGTATGTGTCCAGCATTCTATGTAGGACTGACAAAGAGGAAACTAAGAAATAGAGTATATAACCACACTCATGATATAAGGCGCAATAATGAACAGAACGCCTTAGCAAAACATATTATGGAATGTAATGGCCACTACTTTAAATTTCGAGTTGTAGAGAGAGTAAGTGGCAACAGGAGAGAAAGACATAATGTGAATTTATTAGAGACTAGAGAGTTACACTGGATTCTTAAACTTAGAGCACATCAACATCCAGGCATCAACCAATATGTATCCATCAAACCAGTACTCAAAAAGAGGAGATGATTTTTGTACTAAAACAGGATACATATATTATTTTATCATATTTGATTATATTTATTTGTTTATTCATTCACACGTTTGTACATAATAATGCATTCATGCTATACTGATATATACATGTCTATATTCACACTACACATTCATATAATATACTATATTTAGATACTGACATGACCACTTAATTTATATAACTTATATAATCAATTTATGAATATATAAGACATTTTATTGACTACTATATATGCAGCATTCATATGGATTCATTTTTCCATTTCATATATCTTTTTATTTATTTATCTTTTATAAATATTTGACTATGGATTTATTTATCTATGTGTTTATTTATTCATCTATTTATGTATGGACTTAGCAGTATTGAACTATATTATATGAACATATTAGTATTATTAATTGTTGATGCTTACTTTTTAATACACAAACATCTTTTCTTCATGTATTTTAAGTTATTTATTTATAGTACAATTTTTAGTAAATGTTTTAGATACTTATAGCGCTATAGCTTTAACCAGCATTTGATGAAATCATTGTATTTTATTGAAACTTGACTACTCACTCTTGAAAACTTATACTTTAATTGAATTCACTAGTTTAATTATTTAATTAGTTAATTGTTTTATTCGATATATTTAATATAATTAATATTAAGTGGTTCAATAAACGTTGAGTAGTTAAATGAGTGGCTAAAGCATAAGGAATAGGATCCGAAGAAGCATTCATCGCGTATGTGAAAGTGCTTATCCATTTGTTTGTGCCTTGAATAAAAGTTTCATGCTTTGGAATATATTTATGCCTATTGTTGGTTTGTCCTGATACTACAGAGATTGACATTTTCCGTGTTTGTTCACCAGTTTTGTTGGTTCCTGATTTATTTTGCTGTGACTGGTGAAACCGTTCGAGTAGTAGGTGATTCATATATTATAAAACATTATTAATCTACAAAACTATTTGTGTTAGTTGGCAAGCATCAGAGGCAATGTTGTGTGCCTTAAAGATTTCTATAAGATGGCACCATTTGTTCACCTGTAGGTTACACGGCCTTTATGAAATTAATGCAGTAATGAAAATATAGCTAAAAAGTATAACTGCTTTACCAAAAGAGCATTTATATCTCAGAATGCCTTCTCATTATCCAACATGTTTTAATGAAATTTTTTACTAACACACTGCTTGAATACACCACCCAAATAAGGTAGTATCACACTCTATTTTACATTATTAATATAAACATAGAAATGGCCTATTTTTTCATTACTTTTGTAAACACACCTTAATAACTCCAGCTCTCAATATCCCATAGTAACCATTTCACTGTCATGTTTAGCAAATCATATTAGTTTGTAAATGTCACCTGGCTGCCTTAGTTTTATTATGTACCTTTACTGGGACTTCAGAAATATGACTTTGAAAACAGTGAGGAGTATACTTGTTCCAAGAGGGAAGTCTCCTGCAAAGATGAGTATAACCTTGCAAGATATACAAGAACGTTGCATTCCTGATGACTAACCTCTTTTAGGAAGCAATGAGTTAAATCAAAAGGTTATAAACAGCTGTATGATGCATTTAGAGCATCTAGAACTTTATTTCTTCTGGAACGTCCTACCAGCTTCCAGACCCCCATCATAATTCTGTTACATCCTCCAGACTTACCACAGTAGATCCTTTGCTAGTTAGGGTTTGTTAAAAGCATGGGTGGAAGCTAAAACATAAGACAATTTTTGAACAGCAAGGGGCACAGGAGGATTGCAGGACAGACTCCTGTCTATGGCTCCATTTCACCTAAGGTGGACTTTTAATTGCAGGGCAGACATCTGAGGTATACACAGTCAATGTTGTGGCTGTAATGACTAGTTACATACTGAGGTAGTCCATAGATAAAATAAATGACCCCATCTGTTGTTCAATGACAGAAAACGGTCACTGACCTGCTGTAATAGAGCCACATCTCATTCTAGTTAGCCTTACCCATTTAGTTGCTCTCTGACATCCCCTTGCTTTGAAGTCAGAAGCTACCACTGTGATTAGAAGTTATGTGAGACAGCAAAGTATGCATTTGGATTGCCCCCACTAGGTATAGAATGTACAGGGTAGGAAAACCAGAGCACGATTTTGCAGCCATGCACTCTGTCTTACTTCAAACAAGTCTTAAGGCATTGACTGTTGTTTAATCAGTGTGAAGCTGTAATTCCTATATAATACAATGATTAGTCAGAAAGCAACTGTCATGTTTCTTTAAAGAGTCTGCTGACGGATGAAATTAAGAACATGTTTATTTCCACATATTTTGGCAGGTACATTTCCAGAATATTCAGCAAAGACAGATGTATTCAGAATCACCATCAAGTTCAAATGGTATGCCGGCAGCTAGTAGGGAGTATGTTGTTTAGACAAAATGGAAGAGGTATGTTGACTGCTACATTACTGATAACCTACGTGATGATAAGAAACTAACAGCTCAGTTCCTTGCTTGTGTTTACTTACAATGCAGCACTGATTTTATATTACAGTAGAGATCATTCCGTGCACCCCAGCAGTGCTAGATGCCCTCCAGAAGAAAAGAGAACAAACAAGATGGTAGAAAAAAGACATCTAAATGATGCCAGTTAGAAATGGAAACAAGATAATTGCCCATTACCACAGATAATATTAACAGGGTGGAGTCAAAATACACCAAAGATAAATGTAAAAGCAGGTAAACTTGGAGAAGCACAAGGGACTAATGGAAAGCAAGGCTTCTTTGTTGGTCAGTGAAGTTGTGGTCCATGAAAAGATATCCACTTTGCTGTGATCCTGGCCTTTTGCCTGAGGAAGGGAGGATCAAATCAATGCAGACAGCTAGAACATTGAACAGAGAGCTGACATCAAAGGAATTTGGCTGACCAAATTTGCAGATGATTGCAAACTTGTAGCCATCATCAGTTCTCCTGAAGACTTCCAGGTCCTGCAAGTGGACCTAAAATGTACAAACTTATTGTAGCAGGACCTTGGTCTAAAGATATGTTGAGAAATGCACTATCATGTCATTTGGAAAATATGAGTTCCCATTCACCTATCACAAAACACCGCCCCTTAAAATCAACAAGTTTATCGGGGACATAGACACTTTTACAGACAATGAGTTCTCCTTTGAACACCATATATCTACTGTTGTTAAAAAATACTTCTACATACTGCAACTGATTAGAAAAAGGCATATGTTCTATGTCCAAAGGTGTTATCATACCTCTCTATACCTCCCTTAATGGTCTTGCAAGACAATATAATACCACTCCTTCATTTTGTATCTTTTAAAAACACAAAATTCAACTTGAAAAGTCACAACACGTCTTCAAAACATAAATCACGCGCATGAGTTCCATGAGGGAAGAATAAAGCTTTAAAGCTCTGTGTCTCTTTTCCATGTAATACAGACTTCTCTGGTGTGAACTCTGCATAATCTAACAGGTTTAAAATGATCCAGTCCTCTGTAACTTCCAAAACATTCACAAAACCTCTAAAACCACAAATGCCTGCATAAGAGATATAAGCCTCCACTGCAATGGGAACAGAACCTGCTGGTTGTCTGAAATAATTATTCTCCTCTGGAACACAGTTCTTTATAGCAACTAACCTAGTTGCTCAATAACTTTCTTCAAACATAACCTGCAAAAGTGGATGGTTAACTGTAAATTCATCCCGCATCTGGCCCCTCAATCCCTCATGGAAAGAGATAGCAAATAGTGAAATTAGCTGATGCAAATATACACATCATCTGCCTGGTCAGCTGCCTAGAAAAAAATGTGAAATCTAGGAAACAACACTGAAGAAAAAGACAGGCTGTCTGGGAATGAGTGAGAGATGTCCATGGGTTTGAAACATCTCAGGTATGACAGCACGTTGTACATTAGGAAAAAGAATCTCAGGGCATGTGTTTTTTCCCCACTAAAAGAGAAGTTATGGAAAAAGTCAGGATGTTTTAGTGTATGGAGAATGACCCAAATGTGAATGGTATTGCAAATGACCTGCTAGGGTTGAAAAGATTATTATTTTACATAGGTGAGCTTGCAAATAATGGAATTTGTATATTTTGGAGCCATGATGGCAAATAGGAAACACTCTTTAAGCCTTCCTTTGAAATGTAATACTGTTATAAAAAGGAAAGACTACCAGATAAAGTTGGGCATGGAATTTCTTGACTGCAATCCAAAGTTTAGGGAAATAAGCCTGGCAGTTGGCAAATATGGGAGCTACTTCCTGTGTACAGGGCTCAATTTCCACAGCCTTCATCTGGTTACTGTTTTGCTTCAGCAAGCCATTTAATCAGACAGTGCTTTAGGGTGTGTGAGAATTTGGGCTATGCTGCTTAATCGTCTCCTGGCAGCATGCCTAGTACCTAGTTAAGAAGAAAAGAAAAACAAGACGAACACAACCAGGAAAAAATACGCCAAAGTGGAACCAACAAATAACGCCAGTCGAAGAATAAATCCAAAATGCTTTACTGTTTGTTAGCGCTTTCATGCAATGAGATACATGCACTTCTTCAGACAAACCTATTGCATTTACTTAAGTAATATATACTCCCACTAATTTTAATTAATAGAATAATTAAATAATTAACTTAATTAAATAAACAACCCTATACAATTTAAACTTCATGATAAAATCAATAATTATGTTCAATTATAAACTTGGCCAAACATTAAAAAGAAAATAAAAATAAAAGTGAAAATGCAGACTGAAATGGCTAAAAAGGTCTATTACATACACCAAACTCAATATTTACTTTCCAAATATTAGAAAAGTAAGAATAGAATTTACATCCTTAATTAACACCAGCTAAATATCAAGAAACCTTATTATATAATTAGAATGTTTTTTAAAAAATGTTTTTTTTAAAAAATAAACATAATTAGACTTCTTTACAATGTAAAGTCATCTACTTCATCTCATAAGAGCTCTTAACTTTAATAAACATTTTATAGAGCACATTTCATTAATTCCTGGGTGGACATAGGCATTAGTTTTGAGTTGCCACAACAACTCGTATTCTTCTAGTTTAAGGTGCCATGGTCCACCCCTAGGATTCAAATCTATTTTTTGTACAACAGTAAATAAAAAACTGTGGGTTTGGTTTTCAACAATGTGTTTTGCCAAAGCATTTGTTACTACTCCCTTAGTAATTGCATATAAGTGCTCATATATTAAGCTGTTTAAGTGCGTTCAGTTTTCCCAAGTAGAACGCAGAGCAGATTTTGCAAATAGCAAGGTAGACTACTCCTTGACTGTTACAGTCACACCTATTGTTCATATGATATTTTACACCTCGAATTAAGAAGGTGGTCCCTGTTTTAATATATTTGCAATATCTACAACGGCCACACTTATACATGCCATTGTTAAACTTGTGCTCCCTAAGTGGACGTTCCAACAGGGTTTTTAAAGAAGGTGCCTTCTTGAAAACAACTAGTGGTTTCAATCCTAAGGTGTTACAAATATGTACATCCTGGATGATGAATTCCCAATTATTATTGAGAATACATCTTGTCTCAAATGATGATTCATTAAATTGGGTTAAGAGACAAGTAGTGTAATCTGCTTGCATCCTGCTCACATTTATTGTTGGGTTCACTTCACTAGTCAAGCTTTCATTTTCTAAAAGACTAAGAGTGTAATCTGTCTTTAATATAGGTCCCAGCAAACCAGTACATCTTTTATGTGTAACCTCCCGAATGACAGAGTTAACTAGCTTGCCTGGGTACCCTCTGTTCAGAAACATTACTGCTAACTTATGACATTCTTCATCGAATGTTATTTCATTGGAGCACATACGAGAGGCTCACACAACTTGACTTTTCACCACCCCTTTCTTTTGAAAAAAGGGGTGGCAACTAGAAAAGTGTAGGAAAGAATTACTGTAATGGGGTTTACAGTAAACACAAGTACAAAATATGCTTTTCTCCAAGTCTTTTTGAATCAAAATGTCTAAATAATTTATCGAAGTATTGTCAAAATTATAAGTGAAAGTCAGAAAAGGAATAAATGAGTTCATAACTCCAATAAGCTTTTTTGCTACATCTTCACCACCCTTAAATATTATAAGGATGTCGTCTTGGTACCGAGTGTACCATACAATGACGTCTTTGTATAACTGGTGTGGGAACAGAAATGTACGTTCCCAATGGGCCATTACTGAATTTGCAAAGCTGCCCCCACAAGGGGAGCCCATTGCAACACCTGTTAACTGTAAATACAAGTCTTTCCTAAACATAAAAAAGTTATTGTTTAACACCAATTCTAATAGATTAATAATTAAATCAATCTCATTCCCTGGGAGACGTTTATATAATAAAAAGTCCCTAACCCAGTCCATCCCAATGTCTTGGAGGATTACCGTGTATAAATCTCTGACATCTGTTATCAGAAAGTTAAGATTCATGTCAAAGGGAATACTGTTCAGAGTTTCAAGCACATGCCAAAAATCTTTGCAAATTTGAGGCTGTGTTTTAAGAGCCTCTTTTAGCTTGTTGTCCACCCATTTGGCGCATGAGTAAGTGATAGACTGGCGGCCGTCTATAATAGGTCTAAAAGGGGGGCACTCAATGCTTTTATGAAGCTTCGGAACTCCAAAAATGACTGAAACTAAAGGAGCTAGCATAGTTAGATATTGATACAAAGCAGTATCTATGCTTCCTTCAATAAACAAGTCACTTAAGGCATTTTTTATTTTTGAATAGGCTTGATTCAACTCATTTATAGAAACCTTTCTGTAGTTGTCGGTTGATAACATAATATTCATCTTAGCTTCATAATCGTTTTCATACATCAACATAGCCCCCCCGCCTTTGTCAGGCTTCATTACCCGGATTTTATGTGCTTTGACTATTGCAATCAAATTGTGATCGCTTACATCTAAGTACTTATTATGGGAAAATTCATTGTTTAACCCCCTTAAATGAGTTTCAGTGATTTTTCAAACAAAACAATACTATTGTCAAGGGGGGGATTATAGGTACTAGCTACACGTTCGCTATTTAACACATGACTATTTTGTCCAAGCAACAATTTAAGATTTAGCTTACATGTGTATAGATTCAATAAAGTCCTGAACCTCAAATCTAGTGTAATTGTAAACATGAAAGTTGTTGCTAAAGTATTTTCTTGTTCTGTGTTTTTGCCCCATTTTCCTGGAATTGGGGTATGCTCGTCGAAAACCCTGTTGTTGGTTTTTATGTTCTATAAATCCTTGGTTATTCGGCTGCTGGCCCTGTTGGTTTTGTAGCCGTTCGCTACGTCGAGGTTGGTTATTTTCATTAGCATTGGGAGACAAGGGCTCGTCAGGTAGAGAAACTGACAGTTCAACGTCATTTACTACATTAGAATTTGAATTGTTGTTGTTATTAGTTACCGCTTGAAAGGAAAAGTCATTCACTGGCTTACTGAAGGGTGGATCTGGATATGCATTATTCTTTTCATATGCCAGTTTATCCCTACTGATCTTTCGCTTTTTAGTCTCACTTATTTTTTTCAACAATGTATCTATACTTGTATAAATTCTTCCGTAGTTGTACTCATAGCGACTAAAATGTAGATCACTTTTTATCTCTTGCTCTAGGTTTTCCAGTTGTTGCTTTAACTCGGACATTTGTTTTGTGTATTCACCAACCAGTAAATCTAGGAAGTTGAGCCCCTGATCATTAAAAAATGAAATTAAGCGTTGATGGAACTCAGAGTGCTTAATTACCCCTTCCGGGTATTTCCATTGTCTGAGTCCCTTCGGGACTATCTTTAAATTAATACATTCTCGGAAATACATTGTTTCCAACTGAAGCTTCTTGTATTTAAGAAGGCAGCTATCAAAGAATTTCAGTTTGGAAACTATATTATTGTTAGCTTCTTGCTGTTCATCTTGAACATTCACTGTGCCTCCAACATGGTCACTGAAAATATTGCTAGGTGTATTAATAAATTCATGCAATTCTGGTAAGCCGTTGTTTATTATATCTGCTCCACCTCTATTATTGACAATAGTTGGAGGTGTATTATGTTGATTACTTACAGGCTGGTTCAGTCTCACTCCTTGTGCAGGCTGAATACTGCCTGAAAAACCTTGATTTAAATTGAGTTGTGTGTTTGCAGTGTTTGCACCTTCTTAATTCGAGGTGTAAAATATCATATAAACAATAGGTGTGACTGTAACAGTCAAGGAGTAGTCTACCTTGCTATTTGCAAAATCTGCTCTGCGTTCTACTTGGGAAAAACTGAACGCCACTTAAAACAGCGAATATATGAGCACTTATATGCAATTACTAAGGGAGTAGTAACAAATGCTTTGGCAAAACACATTGTTGAAAACCAAACCCACAGTTTTTTATTTACTGTTGTACAAAAAATAGATTTGAATCCTAGGGGTGGACCATGGCACCTTAAACTAGAAGAATACGAGTTGTTGTGGCAACTCAAAACTAATGCCTATGTCCACCCAGGAATTAATGAAATGTGCTCTATAAAATGTTTATTAAAGTTAAGAGCTCTTATGAGATGAAGTAGATGACTTTACATTGTAAAGAAGTCTAATAATGTTTATTTTTTTAAAAAAGCATTTTTTAAAAAACATTCTAATTATATAATAAGGTTTCTTGATATTTAGCTGGTGTTAATTAAGGATGTAAATTCTATTCTTACTTTTCTAATATTTGGAAAGTAAATATTGAGTTTGGTGTATGTAATAGACCTTTTTAGCCATTTCAGTCTGCATTTTCACTTTTATTTTTATTTTCTTTTTAATGTTTGGCCAAGTTTATAATTGAACATAATTATTGATTTTATCATGAAGTTTAAATTGTATAGGGTTGTTTATTTAATTAAGTTAATTATTTAATTATTCTATTAATTAAAATTAGTGGGAGTATATATTACTTAAGTAAATGCAATAGGTTTGTCTGAAGAAGTGCATGTATCTCATTGCATGAAAGCGCTAACAAACAGTAAAGCATTTTGGATTTATTCTTCGACTGGCGTTATTTGTTGGTTCCACTTTGGCGTATTTTTTCCTAGTACCTAGTTAAGAACTGATAAAGGTAATGAAGAAAGGTCATTGGGATATCAGGCATGGCAGTACATGACTGGCTGCTTCAAATACAACTGACAGCAGGCTGTTGGATCGAGAAGCTTTGCAGACACTACTAGGTATTTAATAGCAGTATAGCTGGCTATATTGCAGCTTTGACCACTGCTTCCTGCTTACTGTGAAGTGACCACCCTGCTTTTCATTGCTCTTTTTGTGTGTGTGTGTGTGTGTGTGTGTGTGTGTGTGTGTGTGTGTGTGTGTGTGTGTGTGTGTGTGTGTGTGTGTGTGTGTGTGTCTGTGTCTGTGTGGCTGACTGAACTGTTGGCCTCGAGCTAGTAGTGAGCATGGTAATGGCACACACAGAATCCACAACAACTGCAAAACAGTCAGCCAAGGGGTCTAAGTATTAAGGCAATAAATGAACTGTGGAAACAGAAAAGGTGAACTGCAGTAGGTTTTATAAGTTCCCTCAAAAGGAAACAATATTAGGGGAAGTATAACTTCTGTATCAGTAAATGAGGAGAAAAGGGGAACATTAGTGGTTGATACAATAGTCAAACACTTTACAAAATCTCTCCTTGCTGTAGCCAATGGAGTGGTATAATATAGTGGTTTCCCTACAGATACAGTAATATTTTAAAAACACGCTGTGGTCCTGAAATGATTCACACCATCTGTCTCTACTTTAATCAATGGAGAGTCATCATGTACTGTTTTGCATACAGTTAGAGTAATATTTTAAAAAAGACGCTTTGCTCCTGAAATGATTGACAGCATCTATCTGTAGTCACTGGAGTGGCACCACGTAGTGCATTCCCTGTAGATAAAGTAAAAATCACTAGTCTCCCATCAGGACACAAGTGCTCATCAGCAGTTGAATTCTGCTCACTGCACACTCGGGCAACTCTGCAATCCATGGCTACCACCTCATACATACAGTCTAGGAATGAATCAGTACTGCAACAACTAAACCAAGGTATACCCTTTGAGCCTGATGAGCAGGGTTAGTCCACGCAGGCATTCTACATCACACTCGAGCAACTCTACAGTCCATGGCTATCACCCCACCCATACAGTCAAGGAAGGAATCAGTACTGCAAAACTAAACCAAGGAGCCAGAAGAGCAGGGTCAGTTCACCCAGGCATTCTACATGTATGTGTTATGATAGTGAAGATTTAACCTTAGCTGTGTTACATAGTAGTTCTCTGTGTTAATAAAAATGACTGTTTGAGCCTTGTGTCCTCCCCCCAGCTTGTATAGTAATCCTAACTGTCCACTAGACAGTACACACTTAATTCAGTTCCTTCCTATTCTCTGTTATTAAAACTTAACCCTCAAACAGCCCTTTCAGTGCTGTTTGCCTTAGTTTTGTATCATTTGAGCCCACCTGTTTATTTATAGGTTCATAGGTAGGTACTAGGCTATCTGCCCGACGGCATGTATAAGCCTAGCCAGAGTGTGTCTGCTTTCACCACCCCATTGATTAATTAACTGAGCCTCTGTCAAGCAGAGCCAATGAAGTGATCCCAGGGGTGTATTTTCTGTTACCCATCCACTCGTCAAGGCTTCTCTTGAAGAGTGTTAGTGAGGGGCTCTGTCTAATGTAGTTAGGAATTTTGTTCCAAAGCATGTGGAGTCTCTGTGAAAGGAATCTATCCCTCCAGCATGTTCTATTTATTGTTGTGGCGAGGTTTAGCTCACTAGAGTGCGTGGCTCTCGGTGACTTGGATTTCTTTAAGTGGAGCATGTCCATCAATTCTGAGTCGGACATGGCTTTGTAAGTCAGGCAGAGATCACCTCTGAATAAGCGATATGTCACTGAGTACAGCCGGAGTTTTTTCAGTTGGCCTGCATAGGACATATGTTTGAAGCCATTAATCCTCTTGGTGAGGTGCTTTTGTGGTCTTTCCAGCTGTTGGAAGTGTCTTGTGAGGTACATCCCAAATGGGGCATTGTACTCTATGATGGGTCTGATGAGTGACAAGTAGAGGGGCACTATAACCTCTTTATTTCTAGCTGTGAACCCCTTAGTAATTAGATGGGCCACATAGGATTTCCTAACTACTTTGGCAATATGATTGTCAAAGGAGAGATTACTATCTACCTAGGTCCCCAGATCTCTTATTACCTCTTCTTTATTAAGGGGGCTGCCGTCTATGTGGTAATTTATGGTGTTTTGTTTTTCCCCAACGGGATGACTATGCATTTTTTGGCATTTAGCTTGAGGCCATGACTTTGACACCAGGTGTCAGTCTCAGTAAGACCTTTTTGAAAGATGTCCGTGTCAGTCGGAGAGTCAATTATGGCTCCCAGTTTGCAGTCTTCGGCGAACTTGGTTAGCCATAGTCCTCCTGTGTTTTCCTGTACTTCTGAGAAATATATGCCAAACAGTAGGGGTCCCAGAACCGAGCCTTGCGGGACACCACTTGTGACTGGTTTAGAGTCGGACCTGGAGCCCGCTATTCTTACCGTGTGAGTTCTGTCTGTAAGCCATTTGGCAACACATCTTGTGACGTAGGAGTTTATGTTCGGGCTGCTGAGTTTTTCTATAATACCCGAGTGAGGAATGGTGTTGAACCCTTGGCAAGATCAAGGTATTCTGTTTGAACCAACTTTCCCTCATCTATGGCCTTGGTGACTGTCTCGAAGAAGTCCACCAGGTTTAGTAGGCATGATCTGCCCTTAACAAAGCTGAACTGGGTTGGGTCAAGTGTTTGGAGGTTTCCAATGTCTTTGTTAATGAGTTCCATGATGATGCACTCCATAGCCTTGCAGACCAGGCTAGTCAGGCTTATGGGGCGATAGTTATCAGGGTCAGTTGTGGCCCCTCCTTTTTGGAGCGGAATAACCATTGCTGTGCACCATTCTATGGGCACGTAGCCTGTGGAGAGGCTGAGGTTGAACAGCGTGTTTAGGTGGGGGTTAGTTTGTTCTGTAGTTCGTGCAAGACACAGCCTGGGACACCATCTGGCCCCACTGATGCTGTGTTTTTGGCTTTTGAAAGGGCTGTTTTTACCTCTGCTTCTGTAATTTCTGGGACACTACACTTTTCTGGTATTGTTGTGGGCCCTTTTGAAAGTGAGAGGGAGGTGAAGTTTGCACTGAATCTATCTGCCAGGATGTTAGCAATATCAGTAGGGTCAGTATATTTTGTGCTATTTTGCACTAGCTCAGAGCATATCTGTGAGTTGCCACTTAGATTCTTGACATAGTTAAAGAAGGCTTTGTGGTTATCTTTCGAATCCTTGGTTATTTTTCTTTTGAAGTTAGCCTTGGATGATTTTATGAGGGACCTTAGTTTCTTACTGATACTGATCAGGTATGTCTTTCCTTCTTGGGATTTGCTTTTTTTCTGAACTAGCTTCCTCCTTTTGTTGTATAACCTGTTTATGGCAAGGGTCCACCAGACTGGTTTCCTTTTCATAGGGGAGTGAGTCTTGGTTTTGCTAGGGATGGAGCAATCCATGCATCCTTGTAGGTACTGATAGAGTGCAATTGTAAAGGATTCTGCATCTTGGGCAGTGTTATCCTTTAGCATGGGGGCTGTGAAACTTACCACCTCTGTCTTAAGTAAGGTGAAGTTTGTTTAGAAAAGTTTTTCACTGTGGTTTCCTTGGTTGGGGGTGGTGGTGGGGTGTGGACATCTAGGGTCATTAGTTTATGGTCTGATCTAACCAGTAAAGGGTTGACCTCCGGTACGGAACACCTGTCGCCCATGTTGGTAATGACCAGGTCCAATATGTTCTGGCCTCTGATAGGGGAGATTACCAGCTGATCCAGGACATTTGAGTTGATAAATTCCAGGAAGCACTGAGCCTTGGAGTTTGTACTCAAGTAGTTTTCCCAGTTAATGGTAGGGTAATTGAAATAACCCAATATCAGGGTGTTCGGTAGGACCTTCATGTTTTCCAGTGTCTCCAGCAAGACGGAGTGGTGGTCCTGGGTCATGGAGGGTGATCTGTAGCAGGCCAGAATTTGCATTGCAGATTTGCCTGATGATAGCTGCACATGAATGATCTCAGAGGTATCATGCTGCGCCACTAACCTGGAGGTGTGGGTATCCTTGATGAATATAGATACACCCCCTCCTTTTGTGTTTCGGTCCGTGTTCTGTGGCTGAAATGCATGGTATGATTTATATCCCAGTAGTGCTGGAGTGCTCTCTGGAGCCTTGAACCAGGTTTCAGTTACTGCACAGATGTCAACATTCTCCATACTTACTAGTGCTTCGAGCGCATGCATTTTGAGATTTAAACTCCTGGCGTTGAGTAGCATAACCCTCATTTTTTTACTTGTGCTGTTTACGGAGGTGTGTTTGAATTTTGAGCCTTGCCTAAAAAAGGCACTATGGGGGCAGCAAGAGCCTTGGCCAGTATTCGAAAAAAAGGGGTGACGGGTGCAAGCTGAATCTTGTGAAGCAATGTGGCTTTTCGAGCATGTCATCCCAGACTGACAGACACTGGATCCCTTTTGAATGACACCAGAAGCTTAGCCAATTGTTGAAATTGATCATTTTTTCTTTATACTGAGGTATCATTCTTGGTGAGGGCAGGATGCTACTCAGGGTCAGGATCATACCCGCCTGGGCTACATAATCAGAGAGCTCTTCCATGTCTCTTTTCATGTAGTCCAGGGAGGTACATCTCAGGTCATTCACACCAACATGAATAATGACAGAGTCATATTTGTACTTGTTCTGGAGTGACCTGAGTGCTTGTGTTATGTGGCGGATTCTGGCTCCTGACAGGCAGCTAACAGTAACCTTCCCCTTGTCCAGCCTAGTGAGTGGGGCATCAGTGTGTCTGACTATTGAGTCACTTATTATTAGTGTGTTAGGTATGTTATTTCGCCTTAAGGGCTGTAATTGTGCGGCACAGTGATTTTGTGTTTTATGTGTTGTCTGGTTTGTGACGGGAGGTGCAGGTTTTTTGAGTGTCTGCTTTGGAGCTCTCTGATGCTTTTGCAGGTTTTTATTTAGAGCCTCTGAGTATGATTTTGTGTATTTATGTGTATTTTTTTGCCAGTGCTGGTTTAGTACATCTATGTGAGGCTGGAGGTGTGGTGCAAGTTTTAACCTTCTCCTCATGACTGTCTTTTCCAGTCTTGGGTGGAGAGATCTTAGCCTCCAGTTTGGCTGTAATTGCATCTCTCGCATATGTTAGTGTTTTGTGGTAGGAGGAGAGGGCTGTCTGTGTACACGAGGCAGTTGTAACATTGCCTCAGGATACCCAGATTCACCAGCTTGACTGGAGAGTACACCTGAAGTTGCCCTTTGGTCATGCCTAAATAGTAGGGTGAGCTGCTTAGTCGCTTGGTTGGTTAGGGGTGGATACAGAGCCTTGTCCTGCTAGGCAGTCAAGTGTTGGAGTATATTAGTGCTTGCTATCAGGTCTGAGCAAGTGCTGGACTGTAGGATGCTTTTTGAGTGTTTAGGTTGAGAGTTAGACTAGTTTCAAGTGAAATACTGAGGAGGAGATTTAGTGGAGCTGGGAATAATTTAACCTATACAGTCCCCTTCATTGCTAATGTATCTCCCTGCTCTAATCTGTGCACAAACTGGCTACTAATAAGCAAGTCAATGTGAAGACACACTCTCAACCTTAATAAACTTTGCTGTATCTTTTCTCCTTCACTTTACAAGTTGAGTTTGTATTACTACTCACCTCCTCTGAGGCCATCACTGATAGTTTTCCACTGCTCGCCTCTCTGGTTTTGCTGGTTTCTTTGCATCGCACCTGGTTCACCCCCTTTTTGCTACTTCCACCCCCAATACTAAGTCTATATTAGATTCCTGTTGTTTATGGAGCCATCTTTAATTTACTAGTCTCCCATCAGGACACAACTGCTCATCAGCAGTTGAATTCTGCTCGCTGGTAAGCCATCAGATACTTACCTGGTGATCCACAGCTTGGAAGGGTTTAAGATCCACAGCTTGGAGGGGTTTAAGCCCCTCTATGTTCACCTGTGCTAGGCACGGGCTCACTTCATGCTTTTACCTGCCCCCAAATTCCACCCTATCCCACTACATCTAAGTTTTATGCTAGGCTCTAACCCCTCCCAAAAATTAGCAACCAATCAGAACAATGCTAGTAACCTATCTCCTCTGACACCCATAGTACCCCACCCACTTCCAATCTAACTGTTCATCTGACACAGTCATGCTACAACCTAAAGTGCTTACACTCCTTACCTGCACTCTTCTTGCACACCTTACATCCTACTAGAACTACATAACAGACAAACCCCACGACTATCACTACACCCTTACTCTCACTACTATCCATCACCCACCTACTAATTACCCTTGTCATACCATCGCAATCTCTTTCCCAATGCACCCACCATACTACCAGTCACCAGCTACATTCAAACAAAAAATATCCCTAAAATACGACAGGTTAATTACCAGATTTATAAAACTTATGTTAACTGACTTATCTAAATTAGCCTTCAGTGGTGATATATACTCTAACCCTGGTCCTACCTTTACCAATTCCTCACCTAAAAATATGCCTAATAGCTGCTCCTTCTCACAACTAACATCCAACAGAAAGTAATCTGACCTCCTGTTCATGTGTCTAAATATAAGAAGTATGACTAATAAAACCCATGACCTAAACCCCAACATAGCCTTATATTCTCCTGATATTCTCATCCTGACTGAAACATGTCTCAAACCTCACAACAAAAGTGAGGAAATTCTCCCAACAGGTTATAACATTCTTCGAGTAGACCGACTATCTAAGAAAGGGGGTGGCGTGACTCTAATGTTTAAACACCACCTCAACATCCAGATCCTAAACACATCTGCCTTCCACATTGGAAATGAAGAAATGCTATATGCCAACATCAAACTAAACCCAAATAAAACAATCAACATCATAGGATGCTACTTCCCACCTAGCCAAAACATCCCACCCCTGGAAAACCTCTTGAACTGGACTAACCATTCCTTACCCCAGGAAACCATAATCCTAGATGATTTTAATATCAATTGGCTATCTTGTAGTAACAATCATCCAGCCCATCACCTAAACTTTCATGGTTTCTCCCAACGAATACAGTCACCTACCCAGATAAATAAAAACTCTAACAAACATACTACTCTCAACTGGATATTAGTCAATAAAGGCCCTCATTCATACTTAGCTGGCTGTCTACTAGGCAGCCTCAGTGACCACACTCCAGCATTCCTTCTGAGACACCACTTAAATTGCGCTAAATTCATCATCTATAGGCAAATCCGAAACAGGGTGAACTTTAACCTTCTCTCCTTTATCTCATTCCTTCAAAAATGTGATTGGACACCACTAAAGTACCTCAATCTGGATGAAGCCATCCACTTCTTCAATAGCACCTTCCTAACATCCTAAACACACATGACCCATACGAAATGCCAGAATCAAAACACAGTACTCCCCTTGGCTACCAAAAGGCACCAGGGCACTAATGAAAATCAGCGATAAGGCCTGGGAATACTGTCACTTAACAAAAACGTCGTCATCTAGGCAGTCATTCCTAGAGTTGCGCAACAAGATCAAACAGCAAATAAGAGAAGATAAAACCCAATATTATCAGTCTGCCCTAAACTCCGCCCATCACAACCCTAAGCATTCTGATCCACAATAAACTCCATTCTCCCCCCAGGTAAAGTAGGCACCCCCCCAGATACCACTCCACCTTCCTCCAGCAGTATTTCTGATTCATTCAATAAACACTTTATTAAAACCATTCTGTCTTTGTCTAAACAACACAACCCTCTACTCACCCTTCCTACATCAAAACCAAATACTCTGCCCACACTCTTTTCTTTTTCATCAGTACCTACCGCCTATATAAAAAAAAACTTCTATTGAAACTTAAGCCTGCAAAACTTGTAGCTGACAATCTCCCCTCTAAATACCTAAAAACAGCAGAAGAAGCCCTAGTTTATCCAGTCTCTATCTTAATTAACAGGACCTTATCAGAAAGCTATGTCCCACACTGTGGAAAATATCCCACATCATTCCCCTCCGTAAAGGTGGCTCCTCCACTGAACTTTCCATTTACCGCCCCATACTCATCTTTTGTCCACTTTCCAAGATACTTGAGAAATGCATCCATTCTCAAGTCTTAGACTACCTCTTAGCTAATAACCTCCTCTCCAGCACCCAGCATGGCTGCAGGCCATACCATAGCAGTACTACTACTACCACATTTACTACTCACATAGTCTCCTCTCTTACTCCTCTGTTTTCCCCTTCCATCCCATTAGCCCTTCTAGATTGTTCCATCTTCATGTGGAGCATCTGCTTTATATCTGCTTGAGTTTACTGCAATATCTGTATATAAGATTTAGGTATAGGAGTTTAGAACAGTATCCGTTTGAGCTTAGTAATATCAATGGTGGTACAGCGGTAGCGTTGTTACCTCACAGCAAGAGGTACTCCTGTTCGATTCCTGGCTGGAGTGCCTTTTGTGTGGAGTCTGCATGTCCTCCCCATGGTCAAGTCGCCTCTGAAAGACATGCGTGAATGGGTGTGCCTTTGCTGAAGGCTGGGCGTCAGGCTGGCAACTCTGCACCATAAAAATCGACTGCCAATCATTAGCGGACTGGAGTTCCGCTGTGGCGACCCCTAACTGGGAAAAGCCGAAAAGACAAACAACTATCTGTATATACATCCTAGCCTCTACCTAGATACTGGTATATATGTTCATTACTAAGTTTCATATTGTGTGCACAGCTAATGTTTGCTGCAGTATGTATTATTTACTATTGTATGTATATTCATTGTTCTTGATGTATTCTGCTGCTCATTTATTGTTCAACAATTTATTGTTGTTTATTGTAAATAAATGTAAATAAATAATAAAATAAACAAATACATTTTAAAAAGATGCTGTAGTCCTGAAATTATTCACAGCATCTATCCCTTCTGTAGCCAATGAAGTGGTACCATGTAGTGTTTTCTCTACAGATAGAGTGATATTTTAAGAAATCATTCACAGCATCTATCCCTGCTGTAGTGAATGGAGATGCACCATGTAGTGTTTTCCCTACAGATAGAGTAATATTTTAAATAGATGCTGTGCTCCTGAAATGATTCACAGCATCTGTTCCTGCTGCAGCCATTGGAGATGCACCATGCAGTGTTAGCTATTGGAGATGCACCATGTAGTGTTATCCGTACAGACAGAGTAATATTTTAAAAAGATGCTGTAGTCCTGTAATGATTCACAGCATCTATCCCTACTGTAGAAATTGGAGTGATACCTTGTAGTGTTTTTGCTACAGAGTAAGATTTTAAAAAGACGCTGTGGTCCTGGAATGATTCCCAGCATCCGTCACTGCTATAGCTAATGAACTGACACCATGTTGATTTTTCCCTACAGACAGAGTGATATTTTAAGACGACACTGTGGTCCTGAAATGATTCACAACATCTATCCCTACTGTAGCCAATGGTCTGGTACCATGTTGTGTTTTCCCTACAGATGCAGTAATATTTTAAGAAGACGCTGTGCTCCTGAAATGATTCACAGCATCTTCCCCTGCTGTATCCAGTGGAGTGGTAACATAGTGTTTTCCCTACAGACAGAGTAATATTTTAAGAAGCTGTGGTCCTGAAATAATTCACAGCATCTATCCCTATTGTAGCCAATGGAGTGGTACCATGTAATGTTTTCCCTATAGATGGAGTAATATTTTAAAAAGACTATCTCATCCTGAAATGATCCACAGCATCTATCCCTTCTGTAGCCAGTAAAGTGATACCATGTGGTGTTTTCTTTACAGATATAGTAATATTTTAAGAAGACACTGTGGTCCTGAAATGATTCACAGCATCTATCTCTACTGTAGCCAGTGGAGTTGCACCTTATAGTGGTTTTCCTATATAGACAGAGCATTATTTTAAAAAGGCACTGTGATCCTGAAATGATTAACAGCATCTATCCCTTCTGTAGCCAATGAAGTGGTGTTTTCCCTACAGAGTAATATTTTAAGAAGACGCTGTGCTCCTGAAATAATTCACAGCATCTATCCCTACTGTAGCCAATGGAGTGCTACCATGTAGTGTTTTCCACACAGATAGAGTAATATTTTAAAAAGACACTGTGGTGCTGAAATGATTCATAGCATCTATCCCTTCTGTAGCCAATGGAGTGGTACCATGGAGTGTTTTACCTACAACAGAGTAAATTTTGAAGTAGACGCTGTGCTTCTAAAATGATTTATAGAATGTAGGAACATTAAGACTACCAGTTTGCACCACACATCATATGGGGAAAAAGAAAAGTGATCCTTGTAAATCACACTGCACTTGTTTAGATGTCTTCCTATTTGTATAGTCCTCAAAGGACAAGAGAAGCTCAGAATCCTTTAGTGGTATAACAAATCAGCAGTTCCAGCATACAAACGTGAGCTTTTTGTGCATAATGACAGAAATGGATGATGGTTACTTCAAATTAGAGATCAGGAAGCTATAGTGTCTATTGCAGAAAGCAGGCAGGCTAACGAGGATGAAGCCGGTCACTGCAGCAAACATGTTAGGACACAATTCATATTCCTGCGGGATCACTGTGCCAGAAAGCCATTCACAATTTGCATTATTGTCATAGTGAAGGGAATCAGTGTGAAGAAACATTACTAATGAAATGGAAGAATTAAAAAGAATCTGAAAATAAAGTGGGATTTCATGCATACAGTCATCTCAGTATGTAAGTCCTAGAGCTTTAATGGACACCGGCTACTAACGCAGTTCAGTTATAATCTCTCTTTTACATGTTTCAACAGTTTATTACCTTTACTACGATAAATGTTTATTCAATTGCTCACTAGTTTTGCCTGAAGTTGTTTTGATTTGTTTTTTTCACCTGGCAAGGCAGCATGCTTTTAAACTTAAAGGGTTATAGAAAAAGATATATTGACCTTATTGTCTATAAATAGCTGTTTATGCCACATTACCTTTAGATGTCAATGTTTTAGAAGAGTGCTAAACCTCATAACTGGGTTCTTTATCGTAACCCTCTAAACTGTACAGGTTTTCGCAGAATGTCCAGATTTTTGCCTCATATTTTTGGTGTGTTCTCCCTAAAATCTGTCCCTCTCTGGCAAATAGCTGAGGATTGAAGTAATTAAATAAAAAAAAACATTTGAGTTTAAGACTCCACATCCTTCGGAAAATTCATGCCAATGCAAAATCTCTTTATTCTATCATCTTTTCAGGGTTGTAAGGGCAATATTTAAAATCTGTCCCTATTTGCCCCCCCCCCCCCATCATTTTAGGCTTTGTCCAGATTTTTTGCTCTAAGAGGTTGAGATATATCTGTTACTGTTTGTGCTAGTTTGACATAAAGTACACCTAGTAACTGATGCAGCATTCACAGCTTAAATCTATAACAGGAGCAGGTCTCAACACAGACCCTAGCATTGTGTGAAACACAGTCAAAATGTGGAGCACCCTATTTTTGCACAGCATGAAAATGCATTTCCATGTGGCCTGGTTGAAGTAGGTTTCGTGACAGAAGTAAGTTAGCTAATACTGTACATTTGTAAAATTCAGTAAGACACACGCCAATAAATAAAATAAATTCAGTAGAAAATTACTACATAACAGTATTCAAGTGCATCTATCAAAAAAAATCTCTTCAGCTTTTCTAACCTCACATCTTCACACACACACACACACACACACACACACACACACACACACACACACACACACACACACACACACACACACAGACACACACACACACATTCACACACACACCCACACCCAACCATGTCCGCGTGCACACACACACACACACACACACACACACACACACACACACACACACACATGGCATACTTACAAACAGGCATATTTGAAGAATGCTGATTCACTTATAGTTCTCCCAGTTTTAAAAATATGAATACAAACGAAAATATGAACAAAGAGGGGCTAACAGTGAATATTGTCACTGTAGGGCATTCTAGACTAAAAAGCTTAGTGTAATTGTATTACTTATGCCTTGCTGTTTCTATTACTGCTTACTATTAATTGGTAAGTCATTTAGTTAAGGAAGCCTTTCCCAAAACATGTCTGGAAGCCATTATGAGCCATGGGTGTTAACTGAATGTTAAAAAAAAAGACTTGCCTTTTCCCAATTCTACACTGTCTTCCTTCAAAGCTAATACATAAATAAAATAAAATAAACAAACATAGAAATAAAATAAAATCCTTTCTCTCCCTGACTAATACCTATAACAAGAGTAGCACAATGGTAGCAGAAACCCAGCAAAAGCACAGACACAGACTAGATCTAGCTAACTTTAGTGCCCATTAGAAGGTAAGTAAAAATATTACTGGAATTTTATTTAGTTGCAAAAGATGTGATTGTATTACAGTCTAATGTCTTAGTGCAATCCTTTTCAAGGCAAGAGAAAAAAATCAAACATTTTCTTTGAAGGATGAAAGTATTTGGAAAATCAGGGACTGTTGCCAGTCATGATGTAGACAGAGTTTTTTTTTTTTTTACTGTCCTAACCCCCAACCATCTCTCAACCAAAGCCAAACGGATACACATTTGAAAGATTCAGACATACAGAAACGTTTCTCTAAGGTGGTGGCGTGGAAGACAGAAGTTCCTTGAATGACAGCATTTCACCGCATAACCTGAAACAAATCCCATACCATATCAAAACACTACACAGAAGAGATTTTTATTGGGGGTGGGCACTACCCCCTCAGCAGCACCTTGATCTTATCTGTGGCCAGACTGAATTACTGTTCCAATAAATCCGCCTCAGCATGAAGGTATTGCAGTGCCACGGAAACTGGTGGTGGTACGGGATTGGCTCAGGCTATGTTTTGTGCCTCCTGATTGCCTCCCTTTACCTCAATATTAGTCACTTAATTTGCTCATATCCCACAATACTGATTGGCTGTAATTGTGGTATAAGACCGAGTTAAAAATCGCAGTGTGGAGCCAACACTGTTCACTGCGGAACAGTGGGCAAAATCAGTCACAGATGTGGAGAGTTCTACACAATCCAGAGCATTTGGCTGCTCAGAGCACAGTGGGTCATCCACTTGGCACTCTGATTTCTACTACCTACAAGGAATGGAAGGCATAGCCCTATTATAATTTAATGTACAACAATAGTGCAAGCAATCCAGTTATAGGTAGCACATTTCTCCTTTAGCTGCATCTCTTCAAGTGGCACACTCAGATCTGCATAAATACTGAAAATATATTACTGTTTCATTCCCAGTTTGTTTACTGATTAAAACTGTCAAATTTCAGGACTGTTTACCCAGCAGGAATAATGCATGTTCTTATGTATGTTAATTTCCTCTGCCATATCGTTGGCCCAGTCAGACTTCTTAAATATATTAACAAGTACAGGAAAGTGTCCAGATCAACTGATAATCACAAAAAAAAGACACTAAACGAACTCAGGCAGCAAATTGATACCACAGAAAAACGTCCTTTTCCAGTGAAGTGCTAGAATTAAGCTGAAGCTGAAGCACTAATGAAAAGTTTTTAACGCTTTATTTTACATCCGTTTTCGTCCACACTTCTTCAGAATGACAAATGAGAATACAAAAGGACCCAGGATACCCTGCTTTTTATACAAGTACCAATTAAAATATCTAATAGATTAATTAATCTCTTATTCAATTAAAACAACTTGAAAATGCACTTTTAAAATAAATCCAAGAATTCAGTGTCAAAACTATGTATCAAACAATGTTTATATTCTTTTTAAAATTACCTTAGTGAATATGTATAAGCACAATTCAACATATTCTAACCTAAAATATTATAAAACATGTATAATAAATAAAAAAATGGTAGATAAAGAATAAGTTGTTGGTGATTTTGATGTCACAATATCAAAGTTTGGCTGCTCTCAATTTTAGAATGGGTGCTATGGAAACCATGTCGTTAAGACCTGGGGGTTTAGTTGATTCTAGCACTATTTGCCAGAACAGTTCTCGATATTCAACCCTGGTCTCCCACATGCCACCCCTAGGATCAACTTGTACAACTTCCAACACAAAAAATCTGTATTTTGCTCTAGTACAAAGGCAAGAGTGTTTGTAAAGTGCATTACTTTCCTTCGCTGTTCTAATGTCATACAAATGCTCATAAATACGTTGTTTGAGCTTCCTTTCACTCTTGCCTATGTAGAATGAGTCACATGTCATACATACTGCCAAATAAATTATTCCATTGGTATTACAATTAGCAAAGGAATTAAGTATCAATCTCCTGTCCCTTGCCTTAAGAGAATAACTCTCTCCAACTAAAAGATTTGCACAGTATTTGCATGCACCACATCCAAACAGACCCTTCTTGTTGGTAGATGTAATAGCCTTAACATCGGTGTCACCACGTTCTAAGTAATTTTTTATGGTTTTCCCTTTTCTATACACAAATTTTGGTTTGTCTAAAAAATATTATGCAAGTCAGAAAATTTCAAAAAGTTTTCCCATTCCTTTTCAACAATTTTCCTGATGGATGTTGTTTGTCCATCAAAGGTAATAACCATACTGTTAGTGTATTTGTCACCATCTTGTAGTCTACTTGGTGGGTTCCCTAGTGTACCTCCCGTCCCTAAGATAGGGGCGAATCTAGAATTTCTACACAAACAAACTTCATCATAAACTTCATCTAAGAGCTTGTTAGGGTAACCCCTCTCTTGAAACTGTTGTCTTAACCACTTACATTCCTTGTAAAAATCTTCATCTTCAGAAAACATTCTACTAGTTCTAACTAGCTGCCCTTTTAATACTGCTCTTTTTTGAAAGAAGGGATGTGAGCTAGTAAAGTGGAGGTAAGAATTTGAGAAAGTCTCCTTTCTGTATATTTTAGATACAAAATGGTTGTCTTTTTTGGTAATGGTAATGTCTAAATAATTAAGAGTATTCCTATCAAACTTAAAAGTAAATTTCAAGAAGGACGTTGTTTCATTTAAATGTTTAACCATATCAACAAAAGAACCTACATCACCTTTCCACAAAAAGCAGAGATCATCCAGAAATCTGTCATAAAGTACCCATTTTTCCTTATAGATGGAATTCAACAAAAAGTTATTCTCCCAGTATGCCATAATAACGTTCGCGTAAGTGGGTGCACAAGGGGCACGCATAGCTACGCCCCTAACCTGTTTGTAGTATTCTCCTGCAAAATAAATGAAGTTATTTTTTAATACAATTTCCATAAGGACTAGCACTGTCCTAAATTCATTGTTGGTAAGCCCATTAAAACCAACAAGCATTTCTTCAAACCATTCCAAGCTGATCTCGTGGGGAATACTTGTGAAAAGATCCACCACATCCATTGTTCCAAAAGAAAGATCAGCGGAACACATGGAATGGTCTAATCTTTTGAGAAGGTCCCATGAATCTTTAAGTATGTTCTGATTATCAGACACTAATTTCTTGATCTTAATATTCACGTATTTAGCCAAGGGTGCTGTTACCGAACTTTCTGCTGCCACTATAGCTCTTAGAGGAGGATCATTGGCATCTTTGTGAATTTTCGGTATACCAAAAATAACAGGCACCCTAGGTTTGTCAACGTGTAAATATCTGTAAGTGTCTAGATCAATGAGGCCTTCCATAACCATATCATTTAATAATAGGTAAATCTTTTTATATGATATGTTGATTTCATTAATAGAAATTCTAACATATTTATCTGAGTTGTTGAGAATTTCAAACATTTTCCCTTCGTAGGATATTTGATCCATAATTACCACCCCGCCTCCTTTGTCTGGTTTCATCACCCGAAGAGACTTGTCCCTACTAATATCATCCAGCAACTTCTTTTCTTCCATTGTTAAGTTGTAATTTACATAATTATGTGAAAGTTGCTGTCTAAAGTTGTATTCCAGGACATTCTCAAGATTTTTAAGTTGGGGGTGAACTGGGGGGTTAAATGTACTCCTACGTCTAAGGGTGTTGTTAGGGTTATGTATATTTATGTCATGAAACATCAATTCAAGGTTCTTATTCCTAATAAATAATTTCAAGTCAATTAATAAGTTGACCATATTGGTTTTTTTGTTAGGTACAAAACCAAAACCTTTGGAGAACAAATTAAATATAACTTTGTTAACTGGTAGAGTAGAAAAATTGTAAATAGAAAAATCGCCACAAATCCATCTAAAACCTGTATTTTCAATCTGATTGGTCAGTTCCATTTTACTGGATTCCTCATTTGAGGTCTCCTTTTGTTCCCCTGGTAGTTTTTTGAATATGAATCTACATTGTTTTTAGACCTAAGCCTTTCAGATCTTCTTAAAGGAGGGAATTCCCTGTCAAAATTCTCTTCACTTAGGAATACCTCATCCTTGTCCTGAATATCTGTTTGAAAATTAGTAAAATTCCTACCTCTGGCTTTCGGTTTGGGGTAATGAATATTGGTCTTATATTCATGAAGGTCCCTTTCAATTTTATTAAATTTCCTATTTTGAACCTCAATACATTTGTCTTCCACATTTTTCAAAATATTAAAGTATTTAGATTTTTCATCTTCTATAGTGTAAACTAAGTCAGAAGTAATGCTGTGATTCAGTTGTTCTATCCTGACTAACAGTCTTTCTATTTCACTGTCATTGTTTTTAATTATAGCCCTCATCACATCCATACCACATTTATCAAAAGCCATAATCAAATCTGTATGAAAATCACTGCCATCAATTACATTGTTGGGGTACTTGCATACCCTGAGGCCTTTTGGTACAATATTAAGTGACAAACAGTGCTTAAGATAAGAATTATCCATTTCCAACATCTTTAATTTGTGTAAGAAAAAGTCAAAATCTTTAAGCATAGTTCTAAATGTCCCATTATTAGCAACTGTATTAACTTTCATCTGAAAGTCAAACTTAGCTTTAAAAATGTCTGAAAGAAGTTTCTGAGTACCTCTTATTTTGTTCTGGGTAGTCCCTGCTTGATTTAAAACAGGCGCACGAGGACTAGCAATGTCCCTATTAAATCCACCATCGTCATTATTACTGCAAAACAGTCTTGACATACTGCTAAAACTGTTATCACCATCTTCGTTGGTTTCTGTAGTCCGTTGACGTGTTCCGTGGTTCCCATCTCCTCTCCCTTTACTTCGTAGTCCGTGTTCTGCTTACTGGTTATCTCGGGGAGGTAGCGACGATAACAGCGTGGTCATCGATTGGCTCAAAGGCGTCAGCAGATCTACCAGCTGTGTCAGCTGCCCCACCAACTTGCGTAGTTCACCCACTTCAGAACTACGCTGAGAATTATCAGTATTACAGCTGCCCAAAGGTTCCATCCAAACGACAACAGATAAACAAGTACAGGAAAGTGTCCAGATCAACTGATAATCACAAAAAAAAGACACTAAACGAACTCAGGCAGCAAACTGATACCACAGAAAAACGTCCCTTTCCAGTGAAGTGCTAGAATTAAGCTGAAGCTGAAGCACTAATGAAAATGTTTGAAATTCTCAACAACTCCGATAAATATGTTAGAATTTCTATTAATGAAATTAACATATCATATAAAAAGATTTACCTATTATTAAATGATATGGTTATGGAAGGCCTCACTGATCTAGACACTTACAGATATTTACACATTGACAAACCTAGGGTGCCTGTTATTTTTGGTATACCGAAAATTCACAAAGATGCCAATGATCCTCCTCTAAGAGCTATAGTGGCAGCAGAAAGTTCGGTAACAACACCCTTGGCTAAATATGTGAATATTAAGATCAAGAAATTAGTGTCTGATAATCAGAACATACTTAAAGATTCATGGGACCTTCTCAAAAGATTAGACCATTCCATGTGTTCCGCTGATCTTTCTTTTGGAACAATGGATGTGGTGGATCTTTTCACAAGTATTCCCCATGAGATCGGCTTGGAATGGTTTGAAGAAATGCTTGTTGGTTTTAATGGGCTTACCAACAATGAATTTAGGACAGTGCTAGTCCTTATGGAAATTGTATTAAAAAATAACTTCATTTATTTTGCAGGAGAATACTACAAACAGGTTAGGGCGTAGCTATCGTGCCCTTGTGCACCCACTTATGCGAACGTTATTATGGCATACTGGGAGAATAACTTTTTGTTGAATTCCATCTATAAGGAAAAATGGTTACTTTATGGCAGATTTCTGGATGATCTCTGCTTTTTGTGGAAAGGTGATGTAGGTTCTTTTGTTGATATGGTTAAACATTTAAATGAAACAACGTCCTTCTTGAAATTTACTTTTAAGTTTGATAGGAATACTCTTAATTATTTAGACATTACCATTACCAAAAAAGACAACCATTTTGTATCTAAAATATACAGAAAGGAGACTTTCTCAAATTCTTACCTCCACTTTACTAGCTCACATCCCTTCTTTCAAAAAAGAGCAGTATTAAAAGGGTAGCTAGTTAGAACTAGTAGAATGTTTTCTGAAGATGAAGATTTTTACAAGGAATGTAAGTGGTTAAGACAACAGTTTCAAGAGAGGGGTTACCCTAACAAGCTCTTAGATGAAGTTTATGATGAAGTTTGTTTGTGTAGAAATTCTAGATTTGCCCCTATCTTAGGGACGGGAGGTACACTAGGGAACCCACCAAGTAGACTACAAGATGGTGACAAATACACTAACAGTATGGTTATTACCTTTGATGGACAAACAACATCCATCAGGAAAATTGTTGAAAAGGAATGAGAAAACTTTTTGAAATTTTCTGACTTGCATAATATTTTTTTAGACAAACCAAAATTTGTGTATAGAAAAGGGAAAACCATAAAAAATTACTTAGAACGTGGTGACACCGATGTTAAGGCTATTACATCTACCAACAAGAAGGGTCTGTTTGGATGTGGTGCATGCAAATACTGTGCAAATCTTTTAGTTGGAGAGAGTTATTCTCTTAAGGCAAGGGACAGGAGATTGATACTTAATTCCTTTGCTAATTGTAATACCAATGGAATAATTTATTTGGCAGTATGTATGACATGTGACTCATTCTACATAGGCAAGAGTGAAAGGAAGCTCAAACAACGTATTTATGAGCATTTGTATGACATTAGAACAGCGAAGGAAAGTAATGCACTTTACAAACACTCTTGCCTTTGTACTAGAGCAAAATACAGATTTTTTGTGTTGGAAGTTGTACAAGTTGATCCTAGGGGTGGCATGTGGGAGACCAGGGTTGAATATCGAGAACTGTTCTGGCAAATAGTGCTAGAATCAACTAAACCCCCAGGTCTTAACGGCATGGTTTCCATAGCACCCATTCTAAAATTGAGAGCAGCCAAACTTTGATATTGTGACATCAAAAATCACCAACAACTTATTCTTTATCTACCATTTTTTTATTTATTATACATGTTTTATAATATTTTAGGTTAGATTATGTTGAATTGTGCTTATACATATTCACTAAGGTAATTTTAAAAAGAATATAAACATTGTTTGATACATAGTTTTGACACTGAATTCTTGGATTTATTTTAAAAGTGCATTTTCAAGTTGTTTTAATTGAATAAGAGATTAATTAATCTATTAGATATTTTAATTGGTACTTGTATAAAAAGCAGGGTATCCTGGGTCCTTTTGTATTCTCATTTGTCATTCTGAAGAAGTGTGGACGAAAACGGATGTAAAATAAAGCGTTAAAAACTTTTCATTAGTGCTTCAGCTTCAGCTTAATTCTAGCACTTCACTGGAAAAGGACGTTTTTCTGTGGTATCAATTTGCTGCCTGAGTTCGTTTAGTGTCTTTTTTTTGTGATTCTTAAATATATTCCTAGGGAACAACTGAGACCCAGAGAATGAAATGCAGTTACCTATATATAATTTCAGTAAATAATGATAAGGTGTAGAAAACCTTCTTTACTTTAAGCCAAATCATGTCTGATGTGCTTACTAATCTCAGTATTTACTTCCTTTTACTTAAATATCAGAAAATATATTTAATTGTTTCGACATGTATTTCCAGATTCATCAGTTAATTGAGATTGACCCTATTGTGCTTTTTAGGGATATATATCTATATCATACCTCTCAACCTGGAAACATCAAAAATTTGGACAAAGGCCCATGACAAATAGGTACAAATCTGTACGCTGATTAACATAAAATGTGCATACATAATTATGTAACCCTGCCCACTCGAATGGCATTGTGGGATATCAACTTTCAAACACAAACTGAAGAGCAGACAACCAAAATATGGCCCCAGAGACCCAGACCCTGTAGTAAATGGTAACCATTTTCTTTTAAATGTGTAGCAATGATGTTCACTGGGAAGGGAGAAGATGATGAACCTTAAGATTTTGTTTTCGGTGACTTGCAGTATGTGGGTTTTATGTTAAATGTAGGGCATTTAATGGTAGGCAATATTCTAACCTTAGCAAAAGAATATTATAACTTGCTAGAACCTCCAAATGTCATTCTTCATGGCATAGACTACTGATCAGTGGCATAGCTACAGTTTGTGCCACCAGGGCTGTCTTTGCCGCCCTCCCCCCTCACAAAATCATGGTCAAGTGGGGCCTCCCCATATACAGCCCTCCCCCATGCAGCCATTCCAATGTTCCATTACTTGGCTATTTCACCCCATTTACTATAAACACTGTAATGTGCATACTGCTTTACTTCTACAATTATTTGGATTTCATTTAAAAGTTTTACTTTACATTTACAGCACAAAGACTACTAGACACCTGCTAAACAAAGCAATGCAGTCCCACAATTAAAATAGACTTAGCATTAAAACTTCTCTGCTCTTGAAACTCACATTCATTAAAACACCACTGAAACCCACATTCAAAGAAAATACATCTGGCCAATGCCAGATAAAGATTAACTCTGAGCTATTTTCAAATCATAGGGCTCTTGCACATGAAGAATACATGTGTTCTTTGATACACCTTCCTGATTGTATTTTATTGTTTTGAACATTTTTTCAGTTAACAGAGAAACAAAATGCATGCAGCAATAATGACAAAACTGCCTAATTCAAAACATTTCCATCATAAGTCTACTCGAACTTCTACAATCCACTAGTATCAGTAAATATGCACAATCTCTGCAGAAGTAAAAGTCATCTGACTAATTCCCCATTAAAGACATATGTAACTAATGAAGAGGCTGCTGCTAGCAAACAACTTTATATTTCATTGTTTCATCTACAAATAATGTGCCTGTTTACCTTGATGAATAAATTGCCTATGTTACATTTAAAAAATTATAAGCTAGTAATATTGCAATAGGGAATGGATGGCAAACTGATATGTTCATAGTTACTAGTTATCACCTCCAAAAACGACATTCTCAGGACTGCAGCATCCACCCCATTTAAAAGTACAACACAGTACAGTATCAGCAATGCATCTACATAGTGGGAGTAAAACCCACAGCCTTCTTTATCAAAAGCAAGTATTAAACCCATTATGCTATTAACTGTGCAAGCAGACTCAGCATCATAAGCAGCACTAAACCTCTCTACCCCTAAAGATCTAAGCTCCTTGTAAAATCCACTCAACTGTATATCTCAACTATGCAGCGCAAGAAATCTGGAAAAAGCCAAAATGTATTGGGGGGGACAAAAGCCCAAAAAACAGAGGCACATTTTAAACATTCCTTACATAATCTTGGAAAGTTGCTAGAAATTTAAGTTTTGTGTTACCACCATACATTTTTACTGCCAAAGTCTTGAACCCAGAACCCTGTGCACTACAGTCAGAGCAACATACCACTATGCCAAATCAGCTGTTTCCTAAAAGATAGGAAGAGTGAAACTTAAATGACTATCATTTAGTGAATTCTTTTCTCACCGTAGCTCTCAACTTTGTAGCACAAAACACCTGGACAAAGCCAATAAAGGGGGAATACAGCCCTCACACATATTCAGTGAATTCATTTCCATAGCTCTCAACCTCTTAGCACAAAAAACCTGGACAAAGTAAATAATGTAGGAATACAGCCCTAAAATAGGGACAGATTTCAAATACTGATCTTATAAACTTAGAACATTGCTAGAATAAAAAGGTTTTGTGTTACCATGTAATTTCTGAAGAATATTAAGTCTGAAATTCAACTGCCTGTTATTATTTAGTGAATTCAATCCTTCACTGATTTGCCATAAAACACACACACACACACACACACACACACACACACACACACACACACACACACACACACATACACACACACACACACACACACACACACACACACACACACACACACACACACACACACACACACACACACACACACACACACACACACACACACACCTTCGGAAAAGTTACAGGAGCAGTTTGTCGTATTTCTTCCGTCCCTGCTCACAAATATAACCGCACGGTGGCTTAACAATACCCCTCTATACTTTGAAAAACATTACTTCTATCGCCACGTCTAACTATGAAAAGACTACTTAAAGGTGAACTCCAGTCACAAAAAGCATGTTTAAACAACGGATACACTTTGGAAAACTTACAGCAGCAGTTAGTTCGGAAAACTTGCAGCAGCAGTTCATCATAATTCTTCTGTCCCTGCTCACAAATATAACTGCACATGTCACAAATATAACTGCAATTGTAACGGTTCTATGTCCCTGCTTGTGGCTTAACAATACCCCTCTATACTTTGAAAAATGTTACCTACTATTGCCACTTCTAACTATAAAAAGACTACTTAAAGGTGAACTCCAGTCACAAAAAGCATGTTTAAACAATGAGTTAAACCAGATATTTATTTTTGTGCTCTTTTATCTATAACTTTTTGAGAGATCCTCAGAAAAAATGTATTTGTCTGACCACACCGAGTATGCCTAGCTACACCCTTGCTGTACACTATGAGCACAGGACAGGGTACCATAACAAACTTTTATATACTGCTTACTGCTCCTCTTTCAAAATCATTGTAGAAGGGTTTGTCAAGCAGGCACTTCTCACTGCATCCATGCAAACCCACAAGAGTTAGATAAATGTAGTCATCGGTACCTGCAAACTGGCACTGGGTCCCAATAGCAATGGTCACTATGTAGCTGGACATTGCAGCTCTACTAGTAGTCTTAGGTTAGGATAATCACCTTTGCAGATCCCCACGCTAAAGGGGTACCTGAAGCCAAGAGACCTAACACAATTGTTTTGGTTCCTCTTTTTATTCCACCAAATTTGCAACTGGGGCACACTACCATGAAGAAAGACCACATTATCTACTAAAGAGGAAATGATTTTGGAGAACCAGACCAGCATAAAAACAGTCTGCTGCTGTTATAAATATTGCATGCCTCCCCGGCTGCATGCATCACTGGCTCCTGCTCTAAGGAACTCTAACAGCAAAAAAAAGTTATACACTTTCGTCTAAAACAATCTATCAGAGCAATCGAGTGTGCACTTTACACTCTTAACACACACTTACAGCAGCAGACAGTTCAGTTCATAATTCAACCCTGCTCACAAATATAACTACAACTGCTTGCAAATAAATATTCCCAGAAATGCTCGCACTTGTAACGGCTCACAAATATAATATTTGTAATTTGCACAAATACTGGAAATGCTCCCACTTGAGCTTCAATTCCAACAGGCTGGCAGGCTAACGGCGCTGATGTCATCATGTACATGATGACATCAGGTCAAAAGGCTGAAAATTCAAAAACAGAGCCAGGAAAATTGAAAATTAAGGGTGCCACTCGGGAATCGTGGCACCCCGTTGTTTTGAGTAAAAGCTGAGAAATTCAGTAAGGTTGAGAGGTATGATCTATATCTATATCTGTCTATCTACACACACACACACATATATATATATATATATATATATATATATATATATGTATGTATGTATAGGTTTACTTCAGAAGACTGAAAAACCAAAAGACTGAATCCCAAAAGACTAAAAATTCAAACTACTGAATGATGGAATTTGCCCTTTCTCCACTGTTGTGAGATCTTGGAGTTGGTATATATATAGTTAGCAGGGACTGTGGGGGATCACAGCCCCGCCACATGAGTGGTGCAGGGGGTCTTGCCCCCTGCATTAAAAATCTGCTCAGTATTTCGAATTTTCAGTCTTTTGGGATTCAGTCTTTTGGTTTGTCAGTCTTCTGAAGTAGACCTATATGTGTATGTGTGCGTGTGTGTGTGTGTGTGTGTGTGTGTGTGTGTGTGTGTGTGTGTGTGTAAAACTATATAGCTCTTTGTCAGATGATCAGAAACTTGAAATTCATACAAACGAGACCATATGATTGCATTTCCTAAAACTTAAATAGCAGAAATACCCCACAAAAATCTACTTTTTTATGTTTATGCAGAGGGGAGAGTCCCCTTGCACCCCCCACACCCCCTGAAAATTTTATAAACAAACTCCGAGATCGCATTAGAGTGAAGAAAAGGGTAAATCTCCTGATCCTTGCTGTATTGCAATCTCCTTTCAAAAGCTCTGAGTTTTCAAAAACTCGATCATATGTTCTGAACCATATGAATTTTGAATTTCTGTAAACTCGCTCAACTGATAGGGATCCACAGATAGATGTGTGTCTTTGTGTGCAGGCCTGTAGGGAGGTTACATTTTTTCTCAAAATACCAATTTCTAAATGTGCTCTTTTATAATTTAGAAATACGTTTATGCAGTTTAATCAAACCATAGCTTATATAATGGCACTTTCAGTGTTCCTCCTTGTTTGTAAATTTTTGGAATTTGTTTAGTCCATCCAGTTTATTTTCTTTGATGGTTTGTCTTCTTCATTTTTAGGGTGCAGAATTCTTATCAAGTAGAAGCTGCCTTTGAATGCATAAATGCAAAATTCTGTACCACTTCAGTATGTACACGCACGAGATTCAGGATTCATAGAGTTCAATGGAATTCCAATGCAGCTGACACTTGTAACCAATTATGCCTTTCCAGTACCCAACTCTAGGCTGAACTCCTGTGGGAGGGCCAGGCTAGTCAAGCCTGGAGTGAATTTGCACTTAGCCAACCATGGTTATTTTGGCCTGATTTGAAGGCTAACAGTGCATTACACTGCATAATCTGTAGGAGGTCTGTTCTAGAGGTGAGTGAGGCACTATATGCTGAATCTATCTCTGTCACTTTTTATTTCTCTGTGAAATTTTAGGTTTCTTGCTTTGGTATTTGTGGAACTATTCACCTTCTGATTGTAGTCTCTACTGATAATTCAAGGTCTTTAAACCAGTGATGTTCTTCTTAGACAGGAAAAGCTGGGGTACTTCTAGTTTTTGATCTGTCTAGTGAGGTGCATCCTGAAAGGGATGCAGTACTCAATAATTCTAACAGAAAAAACAAGCAGTGAAGATTTAACCTGTGACACGGAATGTTAATAATGTAATGTCAGCACCAGAAGTTGCAGGATAAACTGCAATCACTAATACAAAAGTTCTAATTTCCTCCATGAAATTGTGACAATTAAAGAAGCAACTTAATTTGTCCTATTTTCCATCCACAGTATTTTACATTTCAAGGTTCATCCCTAAGCTCTGCTTACAGTATAAGATAAACAGCTGTTTTGTGATTAATGACTGGTTATTTCGCAAAAGATTTCTGCTCTAGGTATTTTCCACTGTAAACCCAAACGTCTTTGCCGTATATGAAATATGTCTTTTCCATGGTTCATTACTCAGTCAGAATGTAGTGAAGATCCTGTGCATAAATCATGACAAAGTACTTCTAAAATTATGAGCTTTTATTGTAGTATGTTAAAGCTATCACAGTAATAAGGGCATTTGGAATACCATAATAGTGTGTAGAATAATTTTCTTTCCCAGCAAAAGTTAACATACGTTTTCATTTGTCAGCAAAGATTAATGACTTAGTGTTTCTCCACTCACCACCATCTGGTGATTTTAAAAGATGATAGTGCTTTATCAGTGTATACATCTGCATGCAGCAATCATGCATTTTCAAACAAGGTATTCATTTATCTGAAAAAAAAATCTTGCTGAATTTCTCTCCACTCAAGCTATCTTTTTTGTATTTAAAGTATATAAATGCATTCCTACCGCTTGTTTAATCACTGCTGCTTCATAATTTTAATCTGGTTTGTGAGTAGGAGATGTTACAAATAAGTACTTCATCTATGACCCAAAAATTGCAGCCTATAGATAAGGTGCCACGTGCCACTACACCCAATTAATAAGCTGTGAGTAGTATGAATGTGATGTAAAAGTCTTGTTTTACATAAAGGCAGAGTGGTAACGGATGTTACAGCATTAGACTCATAATTTCAAATCATGGCGTTGTGAATGAACATCTGTGAAACAAGTTTGTAAAAGGCTACATCTCTGCTGTGGCCATGGTCTTGAAACAAGCTAAAGAAGATGAATCCTGGGATATTTGCAAACTGATATTATTATACATTTGCATCATCTTTCAGACTTGACCAGGAGGCACCAAAATCCGTATCTCTGGTATATAGCGCTGAATATTAACTCTATGAGCTGTTAATGGGCTGCTTTCTGTAATCCACATTTTGGATCCCTTGTCTTCCATTAGCCTACATTATGACCCTGGGCAAGTCATTTAATGAGACAATGCTCCTGTGTTACCACTAGAAAATGACACGTGTATCTAGTGAGCTTGATGCTACCTGTTAACCAATAAATACAAAAATACATCAGACTGACTAGCCTGCAATGGCGATATTTTAGCTCTGCTCAGCAACTGCATACTTGTTTTGGTATTCTACCGCCACACAAGAAATTTATTGCAGTCAATACATTGCTGCAGACAAAAAGGGATCACAAATAAAAATACAATCACATGAATGTTAGGAATTTTATCAAAGAACATTGCATTTTTTAATTGTAACTACTGTATAAGTAATATCAACTCCCACAATTCAGTAAAAAAAAAATCATGTCTCTTAGCCAGAACTGGCTTAAACACAAAGTTGACATGCCTTCATTGATTTATGAATGCAATATTTTCTACAAAGATAGACCACAGAAATGTCGTATCTAATTTGTATAAAGTGCCTTGCTAGAAACATTTGCTACTGCATTATGTTAACATATTTGATTCATGTGGGAGATGTGCGTAAACAAATCACAACCAATCTAGCAATACACTGATAGCCAATTATTCTGTTAATTGCACACTCAAATATGCAAGGCAGTTAAAAGGTGAAAGACAAAGCCTGCCAACAGATATGTTACTCTATTTCATGTACGTTAAACCTCTATCTAGTCAAGACATGTACTGAAAATACGACAACTAGGTAATGATGTCCAAGTCTTTAAGACAAAATCATATACTATGCATGCTTTAGCAAAATCAAAGAACCTAGAGGGGGGAGTGGTCCAGACAAATGACAAGCATGCTAGTAAATGATTTAGAATACAACACTGACATAGACATTTAGTTCTGTCCTGATTTGTTATGTCTACATTCAGGCATTCTGACTGGGTTATTATATAAGGAATTCGGACATGCAAGACAACAGGCCTGTATACTTAACCCCACTTAATTATTCATTAGTTGCTTGTCTGTCTGATAACAGGTACAGTGATCTGCTCCTGGATAGTCCTGCTTCAGCCGCAGTCTGCACAGACCTGAAAGAATACAAGTTAAAAAATGACAACAGTGCTGTCCCACTGGCATGATGTCTTATTGTGTGCCACGTGTGAGATAATTGTCAGGACAGGTTCTTAATGTTTAGAAAAGCCGCGTATATGATATATTTGGGGCACAGCTATATCTCAAAATTCTGTAGGAATGCTTAGGTATACGTAGTATTATGACATTATTCAATAGGCATCCATCGGCTCTTTCTGCACCTTGGTGACCCTCTGACAAAAGTCTTTGGCACTCCTGTGATGCAGCTTTCCATAGTAGTGGAGGACCTGCACCCCAGCATGGAAAATTCCCTTTACATCTTCGATGGTCTCTCAAGATCCAGTTCCAAATATCGATCATCACAAAGTTCCTTGGCCTGGCTCTCATCCGATGCTCCACTCCAGTGCAGATAGTTAGCATCGAGTTAGTGTTCTCCTTGGTCCAACTGGGCACCCAGACATGTCAAAGCATCCTGGAAGTAGCCATTTTGATAACGTTGATACTCCAATGTAAAATGTAGTCAAATTAGAGCATTGCTCACTAAGGTCCCACTCAATTTGCAGGTAGCAATGGTCTGATCTGTAAATGTATCAAAATCAGTCTTTCAAAATGGCATTTATGTCACATTATCAAATCCCTGGAAGATAACGGGCCCATGTTACACATGGTACCATTTACCGATACCTATTGGGTATTTGTGCAGAGCACCTTCCCATTATGCAGAGCTATTGGTTAATGCACCAAATTTCGAGAAATTAGCAGAAGTGGGTTTTAAAAACCTGGAATTTTAATGAACCTCAGCAATCGTGTCTGCTGCAAATGGTACTTAAAGATAAATGCATGTTGGGTGGTCTTCCTTTCAGTTATACCTGAACCACAGGTAGCTGATAAGGTAAATTGGCGGCTGCTAGCATTTCAATTTTGGGGAATATAAGCTCATTATGCACCTATGTTACCACTTCCCATTCTCAAATGTATCTGTTTAGAATAATCTTTATGGAAAATGTGTGCATTAAGACAAATATTTGTAACTTACGGAAGTAGCATTTGATTTATCTGTATGCATACTGGTACTGATATCTGCATCAAGGACATGCAGTAATTCCCAATATGCAGTTGTACAGACATATTTACATAGCAAAAGTGAATAGTACATAAAGATGAATTTATGGATTATCTTGTGGGTGACTCTGTGGGATATGTATGGAAATCTACAGATTCTAATAGTACCCATATGTACGATGTCCTTTTGCTGTTATGTATATTTATTTATTGATAGTTCTTAAAACAAATTTTTAACTACTGCTTAACTATGAAAAGCATCCTTACTATCTGTGGCCTGCTTAAGGATACTGTCTTTTTCTGATGCTTTCCACATGTTTTTCAATTGATAATTTACAGATGCTCTGTGCTAAACAGGATGACATTCACTGCTCAGTAATGATTAAGTTGATCTGAGGTGTTTTTGAATACTTGTCTGTTTACTCTGCAATTGCATTACAGCTACAGCAACACATATTTCTGTTGTACACATATGTTTGTGTAGTATTTTAATGTGAACTATATGTAGACTCCTGTGGCATGAAGCTGTTGTGCTTGGACCTCCACTCAACAGATGTGTAGTGTAAGAGGTTTGATTCCCACAGACATCACAAGTTGTGTTTTGTTTACAACTGTTATGCATGCAGACATTGTTGTAAGTTTTTTATGTCACATTAATGTATGTCACAATGAGTGTTTCTTAGACTTTTGCATTGCAAAGGAATGTATAGTGTTTATGGTGACATAAACTGTCCACATAATCATCTGCATAAGTGGGATCCCACACAAAAACGAACATGCACATGTCAGTCTTTCAAATGGCAAAAATACCTTGGGGAGACAATTTTTCCCCCCAGAATACAGAATGGAAAAATGAAGTGTGGGCTGATATCACCAACATGATTAATATGGTTGGAGGTCACAATAGATCCCATGAGGGCTGTCACCAGTGCTGCTCTGATATGATCCCATGGTCCTCCATGCAGCCAACAGGTTATGATGATATGAGAGATTGAGGGATGCTACCGGTGTTGGCCCACCATTGACTGCCCATGATGACATCAGAATACTTCTTGCATCCCTGCATATGGCGATTGAGGTGTGACAATTACCCGGGGTAGGATAAAAGCAGGAGTTCCAGGCTGAACATGCATGTCTTACTTTGCATAACATGGATGACTATAGAGTAAATCATCACATATTACTGTTGCATACATATTCGTATGTTATCATTCTGGATTTAAAGCAGTGGAATTGAACCATGCACACAGATCCATACAGGTTGATGACAATTAATGTAAGTCTAATCACATGTACTCATATACAACTGTAGTACAGACAGAACAGTGCAACCAACATGTGCAATGGTATCTGCATTAATATTCACAGGTCCATCTACTTCTACACAACATAAGGGAATGGCAGGTCAGTGTCTCCATACAGTGTTACTTTGACTACTACCTTATACAGCCTCAGCCTTCTGCCATGCCACTTGTCATGACTATTTACTGTCAAACTGTCATTTACCTAACATTGTACAGAACAGGTACATCCAGTGGAGGTCCAAACTGTGCAGCTGCAAGTACAGGCAGACCAAGTATGTTACTGCAACAGGTTCATAGTTTACAGCCACATATAGCAGACTTGTGATACATGATGTTAATGTCACTGTTTTTCAACACAGGGACATCTGGCCAACAGGTGCAACATACGCCATATGAGTTCCACAGTCACTGGTACTCTGTCGTATATATCATGCTGTCAGTATTCTGTTGCCTACATACATGACAGTGTTGTCTTTCTCTTTACCACTGCAGAGTCTGCAGTAAAACACATAAACTCACAACAGTGGGAGTCTGTTAGTGGTATGCTATTACTTATCTTTCATACATGTTATTGCTGCTATGCTTGTTGTTGTCCTCCATTAATAATGTGTCCGTCTACCCATTCACAGGACAGACTGCCTCATAATCTTGTGCACAGACAAGTGGCATGTCTATGTAAAACCTACAGTGTATTTTAACACTGTTTTAGTGGTCTGTGCTGGCAATGATGTGATTAAGAATGCTGTCTTTGTTCCCCCCTACAACATTGAAGTTCACATCTCTTCTGCCGTGCCATCTTTCCAAAAGGACTTGTCAGATGTGGGCCATGTGTGTATTTATCACATATGTCATGTATGTTGGCTGTGTAACCTAACTGCCAACTCCCTGTTATGCACATTCTGTGACCTATACACAGACAAGACCTAATGATAAGTCAGTATTATCTGTAACACTGCAGTCAGATATATGTGCTATATGTCTTTAATGATATCCAGCATGTGATGTAAGCATGTTGTCCTGATCTGTGTAATCTGTCTCTTCTTTCAGCACATCAACTATATGTATCCTCCATTAGCCCATCCAGTGATCACAATGTGCAATCTGATGTATCTCAGTATGGTAGCATGGTCCCTGGCATACAGTACAGTGACATGGAGATACAGTCTAGCCAAGATGGTCACAGTCATGTGGATGTGGCTGTAGCGTCAGATGTGGAGTGAAACTTGTCCAGCCATTCTGACAATAAGGGGACATTGGATGGTGGACAAGATGAGGCCCATGAACAACATACCCATGTTGAAACTGTTGCTGATGTTGGCAGTTCCCCACAACACACTGATGCTGTCTATCACAGTAGACATAACCATGCAGCTTGTGTGCATGGGCATGTGCCAGAGGGTGTCCACCTACTCCATCAGTCAAATGAACATTTCCAGCAATGTCATGGATCTGCCATCCGTGTACTTGCCCATGCCACAGGTCATGTTGCACAGCAGCTGAGTGTGCTGCATGAAGGACAGGAGCACAGGCACAATGAGATAATGGCATCACTGGCCGAACTGAATGAAAGTATGTTTTCTGTGGCACGGTCTGTGGAATCCCTGAGCTCTATAGCACTGCAGCAGTTCTGTAATATGAACAGTTTTCTGCATACCCTGATTGTGCTTAGCCAATTGCCACATGCGAGAAGCGGGCCCCCTCCCAGCAGAATCACCCTTGTCTATCAGGCATCAATGTCTATGCTCCAATGTGCACACATCCATTACTGGCCCATTTTCTGTTGACCCAGCAGTCATGACCAGACAGTTAAGTCTCAGTCATGTTCCCTCAAATACACATGCTGGAATCACTCCATCAGTTTCCTCTGTGGAGCAACCTAGGCCAAGTATTTCCATACATGGTAGTTGCAGACCAGATCATAGTGTAAGCCATCAGTGTGCGTGTCCCAGACTGTGTGAGAGTAACATGGTTGATCCACTCTGCCTCATAGTGTCATTCTCACCCCTTGGTGATAATAACCGTTCCCCACAACACATTGATGCTGTCTATTGCAGAACAATGACAATGTTATCTGCCTGTGTTCGTTGACAAGTCTAATGACACTGGAGTCCAGCAGTTTTACTAAACATAGCTGACTCCCTTTATTACATTACTTTATCCATACTTTACAGTGATATATTTGGCTTGGGCTATTAACAAAAGTTCTGCATTATATCCTGAGTTGTTCACCTGTTTGCAGGTTTTTATAATGGGCTTATGGGAATGAGTCATACTGCTGTAGGTCCCTTATTGTGTGCCATACACAGATACAACAACATGAGTCTGCATGCATTCTTGAGTCAGTTGTGCTCTGAGCTGATGATCCCTCTTGCTTTAGATTGGTAAATATTCATAATGTTATATGTTATGCTTATGGTGCTATGTCTAATGTTCAGTGTTGTACATATAGTGAGTAATTGCCATTAGATGCAATCTGTACTGCTGTAGTGGGGCAACACCTGAGCATCAATGTCTAATCTGTGCATTTCTGTACATGTCACTTGTTATGACTCAAAGTTGTGTGTTAGAAGCTGGTGTGTTGCCAGGGCCTGCACTTCTGGTCACACCATACATCACCTACAGCTATAACTTCTGTCCACTCTGTTCTCCTGCTCCTCCTCTGATACATGTCGGATGTCCTTTTCAGACATTTGTGCTTCTTGGGGGCAGTTCACCCACACCTGCAGCTGGAAGACCACCATGCACTTTACTTAGCATGTTGTGCAGCATGGCACACACTGTTTCAACTTTGCTGCCCTCTTAGGTATATATTGCAGTGCACCCCCGGGTGTGTCCAGACATCTGAAGCTAGCTTTCAGTGCACCAAACACACACTTTATGGTATTTTTTTGTTGTAGCATGCACTCTACTGTAGGCCTCCTCTGCAGGGTTTGATGGCTCTCTATAGGGGTTCATCAGCCATAGCTCAAGTGAATAATCACCGTCACCTGTTGTAGGCAGTAAACACACATGTTGTCAGCATGGATGGTGTTGGGAGTGATGTCCTTAGCTTACATCCTAGCAGTGTTCCAGTACTTATCCAGTAGTATTCTCTCAGATATTTCACTTTGCGAGAACACAGCCCTCAGACCATTTTCCTCTTTATGGTAGCATCACAGACACTTCCAGGGTGTTGCCATTAGGTTTGTTATTCCGCACACACAAACTGGCAGCTCAGGGATGGCCATTCAGGAATGGCCATTCCTTTCTGTTTATATATCTGTCTCTTGAGGATGTACTGGAGTCTTGATAGGCATGTGGGTGCAATATTGCAGAGTTCATGAGAGAAGTTTGTAATGTTTTAGAACTAGTGAATTACAGTTCTCCACTCCATAGAGATGGATTTAAAGTGTATGTAGTCATTCACCATACTGTATATTGCTGCCAGAAAGTTTGCTAGGATATGACTGGCAGCTGTCTGTGACACTCCCACACATCTCCCATGTGTCTTTGGAAAGTCCCAGATAAATGCCCCCTGGTGAGATACACTTTGGTTTCAAGGGAGATGCAGGTTCATGCAGAATCTGTACAGGTACATGTGGGGCCCATATGCTGCAGACAGTCTGCACCAGCTGTCTGTCTAGGCAGTACCTGTCAATTACTTGTTAGTCTGACAAGTGGTTTAGTTGCAGCCTTGCTCTCATTCTAGCTGGCTGCATTCTAGGGCACACAGCGACATCCTCATCCACGGCTTGCATTACTGCAGCCTGTTACAGTTCATTCACAACATGTTGCATTTTTCTTTATTTTTTTTGCAGTATTCTTATGGAATACAATGGAATCCATAGAAGTAGCTTCTGTTCATTGTGATGTTGCATGCTGAGGATTTTGGAAACAGTCAGTGTTGCAGTTTGTAGTTTGTTGCATTTAAATTGTGTTGGGCATGTACAATGGGTTCCCATGGGTCTGCACAGAATTTGTAATTATCCTATGCTTAATAGTTACATACTCTTGACTTCTTTTAGTGTGACTTCTGAAATTGCATCATCTGGTGAGCTGAAGTCTTCTTTCAGCATCGTGTACTGTCTGCAAATAGCTTTTGGAATCCATCCCCTTGTATGAACATATAACACTCTCAAACCTCTAAGAGCTCAACAAAAGCAGTTTATATGCTGTAACCAAATCATATAATCCATCAGGTGAGTCATTATACCAATGGAACTCTCTGCCAAATAAATCTGAACTGAGGCCAATATAAAAACTTATCATTATACGTGTCTTTATGGCACCAATGATATAAGTGTTGTACCATTTAACCCATTACAGCCAAGTGCTCCTCCAGGCATTTCTGCAGGTACCTCCTACCGCACCTCTAGGCATCAAATATTACTTTTCATATTTGCATTAATAATACCAAAACTGTGCTACATACAAGTTATCAGAATATTTTATCTTGAAGCATACATAATGGCAAATACAATTGTATTGATATTTGACTTCTGTCAATGAGTATTTGTTAGAACTATAAGGTGATAACTTAATTTTTTAAAGGCTCAAGCCTCACCCATTGGGAGTTAAAGGTACATACTCAAGAGTTGTACTTAAGGGAATGAGTTAACTAAATAATTTCATTTTGAATTATAGCTGTTTACTACTACTGTTAAACAAAACCTACCTATATGTATAACAATCAAGAAAATGACCAGTGAAAAACAGCTCTACTTTCCAAGCATACACTTTTATTTTTTAAGAACAAAATTCTCTAGCGCCTCGGCCTTAGCCTTTACAGAGTAAAACTTTCATTACTAAAAAAACCCTCCTTATATATTCGATTCAAACACATCTTAATTAATCAATTTACATACTAATCATTAAAACACATTCCATTACATTCTTAAAGTTAAAGTTAAAAACTCATAAAAAACTCTGCCAATTACATTTCTTATTTAATCCATTAGGTAGTAATGTATTATATTTCATTATAAGGATAGACTCCTTTCGTCTCAATATGTGTTTTAATAACTCCACATTTTCATATTGTAATGTTACTTGTTCCAATACTGTTATTTTCATGGTATTTGTTTCACCTTTATGTTCTTTATTAAAGTGTTCCTTTACAGGACTCATAACTTTATTATTTCTAACATCTCTAACATGCTCTTTTAGTCTATCAGCCAATGGCCTTTTTGTTTCTCCTATATAGTGTTTATTACAGGAACAAACTATAGTATAAATCACACCTTTGCTTTAACAAGAGTTTGTTCCCAATGTTTCAAACTTTTTTCTACCTATTCTATTTACTTTGGTTATAATATAGTGGCATATAGAACATTTTCCACAGGGAAAAGTTCCCTTTATTTCCACATTTTTCAACATCTTTTCTGTCAGTCTTATATATTTTCCATGCACCAAGAAATCCTTAAGATTTCTTCCCCTTTGATAAAAAATTCTTAATTCTATTTGCGACAGTGACTGAACATTCCTTCTTATTTGTTTCCAATACTCTCTTATCACCCCTGTCATTCTATGTGAAAATGAAGTATACTTGGTAACAAAAAACATAATCCCTTTTTCCGATGTTTCCCCTTTAGCTCTTAATTTTCTTTCACTTTGTATACCTCCATTAACTACCATCTTATTCTGCTTATTACCAAATATTCTTTGCAAGCTTCCATATATATTCTCCCCTAGATACAAACATCGAGGCTACTTCCTGTGCCTCTTTATACGCTTCTATAATATTACTGCTCAGTCTCTTAATCCATTTCCCCTAACGGAATGGATTCTATCGTATGATTTGGATGACAACTAGTAGCATATACCATCAGATTTATTTGATCAAATTTTCTATACACATTAGTATGAATTCTCTTATTATTCTCCCCTCTCAATGTTATATTCAAATAATTTATCTACCTATACTTCTTGTAACTTGTAATTAATCATTGTTTTTATTGTGGAGCTTTTCTCCCCGGGCCTCTGCTGAAAAAGGACCGGAGTCCAGTTGGATTTTCCCGGTCAGCAAATGTTGTTGAGTCTGTAAATAAAATAAATAAATCAAGCAATAAAAACTGCTCTTGCTTGCAACAAACATACCTTTGAACAGTCAGAAACCAGTTATGTGATTAATATACCTTTGTTTTGGCTTAAAACGCACAAGCAAGCTCTACTTATAGGATCTTCTATAGTGAAATACTATCATTTATTAACCTGCCTAATACATTACTTTTTACTCCTTTATCTGGTTACCTGTCTGATCAGCTGACTCATGTCTCCATTCTCTATAAACCTTTCTTTCCTAATCCATTTTCACCTATACACCAATATCAATGCCATTAATTCTTAAATATCCTATCATCTACTACCATGCCCTGCCCTCTACCTGATTTATATCACATATGGAATTATTCAACACAGGGAAATTAAATCTAAGTAAGTGTATTGCAAAATACTTACAAATTATGTCCACTGTCAGATGTTTGCAACATTATTTCATTGTACTGCCTAAGTAACATAACTACTGTTAATGTTGCAAACTAAAATTTCTACTAAATAAAGTTGTATACTATGAATATTTAAACATTGTCATGAAAGTGTTATTATTATATAACATTAAATGTTTAATGAAATGTTTCTTATTATTTATAAATTTACTGCATTTTTCTACTAATTGTTAATTTTTTGAGCTTTTCTTCCTGGGCAGCCACTAAAGAGAAGCCTTTAACAATGCTCAGTCAGCCCATCTTGGTTAACAAAAAACATAAATTAACATATAAATACGTTTATTTTCCACTATATACAAAAATAATGTCAGATACTGTGTGAGCATACAAATTATGACTTTACAGACCAGAATTGTAGTTTATAACAAAATACAAAACTGCCCACAACATACGCACGCACGTGCACACACACACACACACACACACACACACACACACACACACACAAACACACACACGCGCACTTACATACACACACACACACACACACACACACACACACACACACACACACACACACACACACACACAAAGTGTTTAAGTTTAAATTGACAGCTACTAAATCGTTATATATGTTAATAAGACAGGAGAAACACTGTGTTGTTCCACTAGCAAAAAAATGCTAGAATACAGAACTAATGCACTTTTTACTGGATAACACAGTCTACATTTGTCTTTTATAATAGTTATGTAATGTGTCCTAGATTATAGGTACTGTTATTAGGTAAAGAAAACATTGTTACTGTCAACAGCATATGAAGTCCTGAGATATACAGAAAACAAATGCATTTGTGTGATTTCTTAAGCAGGCTGTGCTTCTCATCCATTTGTATTATCAACTTGTTTCCTTTCAGTGGTCAATACTTTATGATCCTTAATAATGCGTGCTATGGTTACCTTCCCCTCCATCTTCAAAGAGCACAAGCATTAGGACATAGCGCCTATGTAGATGTTTTAATAACATGTGCTACGGTTACCTTCCCCTCCATCTTCAAAGAGCACAAGCATTAGGACATAGTGCCTATGTAGATGTTTTAATAATGCGTGCTACGGTTACCTTCCCCTCCATCTTCAAAGAGCACAAGCATTAGGACATAGCGCCTATGTAGATGTTTTAATAACGCGTGCTACGGTTACCTTCCCCTCCATCTTCAAGGAGCACAAGCATTAGGACATAGCGCCTATGTAGATGTTTTAATAATGCGTGCTACGGTTACCTTCCCCTCCATCTTCAAAGAGCACAAGCATTAGGACATAGCACCTCTGTAGATGTTTTAATAACGTGTGCTACGGTTACCTTCCCCTCCATCTTCAAAGAGCACAAGCATTAGGACATAGCGCCTATGTAGATGTTTTAATAATGCGTGCTACGGTGACCTTCCCCTCCATCTTCAAAGAGCACAAGCATTAGGACATAGCGCCTATGTAGATGTTTTAATAACGCGTGCTATGGTTACCTTCCCCTCCATCTTCAAAGAGCACAAGCATTAGGACATAGCGCCTATGTAGATGTTTTAATAACGCGTGCTACGGTTACCTTCCCCTCCATCTTCAAGGAGCACAAGCATTAGGACATAGCGCCTATGTAGATGTTTTAATAATGCGTGCTACGGTTACCTTCCCCTCCATCTTCAAAGAGCACAAGCATTAGGACATAGCACCTCTGTAGATGTTTTAATAACGCGTGCTACGGTTACCTTCCCCTCCATCTTCAAAGAGCACAAGCATTAGGACATAGCACCTATGTAGATGGTTTAATAACGCGTGCTACGGTTACCTTCCCCTCCATCTTCAAAGAGCACAAGCATTAGGACATAGCGCCTATGTAGATGTTTTAATAATGCGTGCTACGGTTACCTTCCCCTCCATCTTCAAAGAGCACAAGCATTAGGACATAGCGCCTATGTAGATGGTTTAATAACGCGTGCTACGGTTACCTTCCCCTCCATCTTCAAAGAGCACAAGCATTAGGACATAGCGCCTCTGTAGATGTACCTTAACTGCTGGTGCTTGCTCATTATTGTTCTTACATTCACTTCCTATTAAAACTACTAAAACCTCTAATTCAAGTATAATTCCTGGATATCAAGTGATGCGTAACTAGTTTATTTATTTGTCTTAGTATTGTATTGCACATTCAATCACAGCACCCCCTACCTCTTGTTCATCTAGCAAATACTTTCAGTCCAACAGTACATCTATATCTTATTTCCAAAAAAGACTATTATTTTTATTTCTGTGTAATGAACTCTCAAGTAAAAGAGTAGTCTTTTGTTTCCATTTCTAAGTGATGACATTTCAAGAAAGAGTTCTCCCTAAGCTGAATTCAATTTTTTATGAATTGATAAAAATAACTGATATAAAATTATTTTATTTTTGGATGCTCCCATTTTGAAGGTAAAATTAGATCACAATCAGGTAGCAGATGCAATCATATACTCCTACTTCTGTGACAGCATGGGGCATCATGCAAATGGTAGAGTAAGCTTGCTTGAAAGAAGGTTCCGGAGAAGGCAGTCAACCAACACACTGTAGTTACTGCACTGATCAGGCAAAATACAAAATATTTATTACACTGAAGAAAGCAAAATTGTGTCTCAGCAGTTTCATTCATAATTGTGTCAAGCTGCTCTTTTTGATTAAATGTCCCCATGGTAAATATGCTGAAATTTACTAGGCTTACATATATTTTATTAAAATGAATTGGAATTTAAAGGGCATTCCTCTTTATTTTTTGTAAGGGTGACAGATAGCTATAATATGGTAAATGAGTTTTGTTTATTTGGTGTCTTTCTTTAACCATACATGGACATTACAAGTTAAGATATTTTTTTAAATCCCACATTCACTTTAATGAAGCAAACCCCTCATGTAAACCTCCTTAAAGGCCATTACAATCATTAGTTGGTCATCAAAGAGAGCAGGTCAGCTGTTTACATAGTAAATAAAAATATAAAAACAAGATTTTTTTTAAATAAAGAATGATTTTTATTCAGTCCCTCTACAAAGTAAAAAATAAGGAAGAAGAATGAAAACTTTGCAAAAGAAGTACAGACAAGCCGATTTCAGTAAAGCATTCAAAGTTGGTTTTGCTGATTCCTGCTATTTCTTCTGCAACCTCATTACCAGAGTGATCCAGACTTGTAGAGTGTTCATCTCATATCCAAAATATTAAAAGTAATGTTTAAAATGAGAAGTGAAGGATTGTTTTTTTTTATTATGTTGGTTACAATGCAAGACTGGACTTTAAAGTGGTGCAACACTGTTCTTTCTGCAATCTGTTTCATCCTAATGCTGATTTTATTTTCTTAATGTGTATTTTATTGCTTTTTCAGGCATAAGATCCGCTATTGTGCTAAGCCAGTCTGAAACTGAAGTGAAGCCGCCCAGGCCATCTCTGAAGTTGAAATGAGTTGTGACCGGTTCGGTGTCGCTAATGACAGAGGGACAATGTGTGTGTGTGTGTGTGTGTGTAAGTCTGTGTGTGTGTGTGTGTGTGTGTGTGTGTGTGTGTGTGTGTGTATATATCTTTATGTTATTCTGAATGGATCGAGTGTGTGATTGAGTGTGAGTGTGTGTGTGTGTGTGTGTGTGTGTGTGTGTGTGTGTGTGTGTGTGTGTGTGTGTGTGTGTGCGGATATTTTACTTAAAGGCTAAAATATTCTCCCTCAGTTATTAGTTTCAGTCTTTAAATAAAATATTGTTCTTCTGTCACTAGTGAGACAGTGGAAAAAATGCTGAGCTTCGCTCTGCATTTTTCTACTACCCCGCTAATGATAGAGGGATAATATTTTACTTAAAGACTAATATGTTGCCCCTTTGTCATTATTAGAATGCTTTTTATTGAAAGTGGCTTAGCAAGATAGAACCAGAGACAGACAGATCCAGAAAGCCAATTTCAATAAAAACATTCTAATAATAAAATTATAAAGGAAACCAGTGGTATACCCTTTCATTTTTCTCTGTAACAAGTAATCTGTATTTTGTTTGATGGCGGCATTTATCACCACTTGTGATCTGGTAGTTGCTGTGAAAAATGGCTGCAAATTTACTTTAATGCACAGGAGATGAAGCCCTCAAAATGGAATATCTTCAACAGGTAACAGAACAAATCATTTTAATGTGACTTACTGTACAACAAAAGAGGACATCTTCAGGTATTACAGCTGTAAACCACTACTGCCTATTGTTTGTATGACTAAGACCATAATACTGTAAAGGCCAGTGTCAGCATCTGTGCTGCAAATGACTGGGAATTTCAACAATATGTGCAAGTCAACATTTTATTTTTTTGTTGTTTTTTTCAATTTCTGCACATTACTGCTCACATATACCTACTTTACCATAATGCTGTTAGAGATTAAAGCACATAACTGACATGTCTGTTGGTAACTGAAAGAACAGAATGAAATTTAATGAGTAATGTCTAAGTTAGACAGAATAAATTATTTTAACTATTTCCATGGCACTGGAAACTGCTTTTTTTTTATTTTTCCTTTTTCATTCAAAACTGTGCAACACAAGGCAATAAAAATGCTGACAGCGTAATTTAAAAATGCAGTCAGAACAAATGAAATAAAATACATATGAACTAGGTAACCATTTGATATACTAGACTTGTTACTTCAAGTCCCGGTATGAGTGACCATGTGGACCTACGTCAGAGATCAGTGCAACTCAAGAGTGCTCCCTCTTCTCTGATGTATGGTGATATTGCAGTTGATTTAGAAGTTAAGGGGATATGAGAGGCTTGCACCCCCCACAACACAGCTTGCAGTGGACTTGCACCCATGGGGAAAAAAACAACCTTATAGGAGAAAAATGTTTGACATTTGCTGAGCTCATATAATTTCTTTTTTGGATTTCTGGGGCTTGCACTCATGAGTCTCTGAGTTACAGTAGGGAGCCAATGAATTTGCTTTGACCTCTCATGCGTTTTAGCTAGATAGGGCTGCACATTATGTTTGCATCATTTTACCATAAGAATTGCACATTTTGCTTGTGTGAGGTCCCCTCTCTGGGCTAGTAATCAAGAAGCCTGAATCCTCACCACTGGCACTGGAGAGGAACATTCACTTGGGACCAAAAATGAATACACCCAGTATTTCCAGATGCAGCTCTCTGCTTCAAGCACAATTTCCCTTATGAGCACACAGGGAACACACTCAGTCCAGAGTCTGGGTTTCTCTCTATCTGTCTCTCTTCAGGTCCCCAATGAGACTCCCCACTGGTACAGCTATAGAGTTGAGACCTCAGCTGAGTGTCCAAGTCAAGTCCTCCAGCACCCTCTCTGTGAAACCAGTCCTCTGTGCCCCTGCTCCAATTAGATTACAAACACACACACACACACACACACACACACACACACACACATGAAAGGCTGGCACAGATTTACTAGCTATGCACCTTTCTGCCAAGACTATAGGGTAGTGCACTGCCACCAGACACTACAAAGCCAGCTACTCTAAGGTTCTTGCAAGGATACGGAATTATACTGTGTGAAATTAATATTAATACAAATGGTAATGTGGACCAAACAGCAAGGCTTTCAGGAGTGTCTGCAGTGTCACCAAATAAATATAAGTACTCTCAAAGATTAAAACATTCTCTAAAGGACCAGCCACAATGAAAAGTTTAAATATATTTAATAATAAGTAATAAAAGAGCATGAAAATACTAAATACCTACTTACAATAAACACCAGAGTTTAAATCACAGGAAATATTAAAAATAACACAGGTGGACAGGTTCACACAGTTACAGAAAAACAATACTTTACTAATCTCACTATATTTTCCTGGCTAACGTAATATTATTATTCCCTAGTTACTTATTAGAGCAAGGCAAGATGAAGTAGGTGAGAAATCCTTCTCTGTCAGGTTACAAAAACAGAGTGCCATGAGACTTCAGTCTCACCTAGTACTAAAATGACATTTTTTAGTGATGGATTACAGAATGACATCACATACATCTGGTCATCTGACTTTTGGTTCCCATGCAACCCCCCTTGCTAAGATCTGCTGCAGTTCATGGAAGTCATAAAACAATGTCAAACCTCCACTCTTCTGGAGTAGCAATTAGTTCACCCCCAATGACAATGCAGGAAGCTTCCTAGTGCAGACATTTAGTCTCTGGCTGCATTAAGAACTCTAAGATACAATCTTTATGGCCTAAATTAAGCAATTTAAAAATTAACTACTTTCCAAAGTCAGGTGGATTGAGATTAACCTCTTCTTTTCCAGTATTCTCTGTTAAAATATATACATTTCAACAGTTACAGTAATACATGTACTTTTCTTCTTCTGTCCAGCAGGGCACACTGTTGATGCAATTTTAACACAAACAACTTTACAAATACATTTGCATAAACATCTGTACACATCAGTTTGATATTCAAATAACATATTTTTTTACTAAATTCCAGCTATCTGTACTGACACTACCCTACTTCTCCTGGCATAGGTGGCAATACCTCACAATGTCATACCTTGTATAGTCAACTTACTAACAAATGTCTAACTTGGCTTTCATAGTATATCCTCAGTATTTTTATAGTAACTACCATGGAGAGTGCAACATTTAAAGCAAGTCAAAAGTTTCTTTTCAAATGTGTTTTTGCTCATATACTTTTACAATCCACATCACACACAAGTCTGTCTCTTCATGCTTCAAACAGCCTCATTTCAGTATGACAATGGTCTATGAGTGTGCATAGCTGCACAATGTAGCCTGATATACATTTGTATTTGTACTGATTTTACTGCTGAAATCTAAAATGTGGTGCAAGTAATTCCTTACTTTGGCCTTAATGATCTTGCAGGCCCATTTCTATTTTTTTTTCCAAATGATTGTGGTTCATTACTTGTGCTGCTAATAAACAGTGCAGAAACCTGTATGTCTTAGTAACATAACTTGAACAAATGTATGACATTTAATGTACTTATAGTAATATATATTTTACCATAAAGTTAATCAATCTTCAACATTGAGTACTCCTATATCAGTACCCCATACATGTTATCCTTAAAACATATATTCAGTATCTTGATTAATAGTCTTGTGTTTATAATTTTTCTTAGTTTCATATTCTCATAATACTAGTGTGACTAGTAAGCATGCCCTCAGCATTTTGTATATGCATGAAAGGCTTTTATTTCATCAATCAATTATTAAATAATCACTTTTCAAGTCCTGCCACCACATACGTTATCTTCTATTTTCAGCTGATTCCTTTTCATTTACATCTAGCCTTCAAATGCTGGACAACTGCTGCAATGAAATTGCCTGAGCATATGGTTGGACTCATCAGCTGTAGACCATGTCTGATCAAAGCTGCACTACACTATGCACAATTAAATAAGGCAAGCCACATCAGCACGGCACTTTAGTGCATATTGAGTGCTACTCTATTCATAACTCAGTCATGCCTTGTACAATGGGGATACATATACACACATTACTACATACGCAGAGATGTCCTTAATGTGTGCATAGAAATTATTATACTGTAAACAGTTGGATTCCATGGATTCCTTGAGGTACAGAAGACTTTTCATCTACAGCCTTTACTCAAATCTTCTATATAAAGCTTTCATAGTCTCCGTTTCTAATGTTTTGGATGCAAACTATTTACTGTCTTAGCTGCCATCTTCCTTAACTACCTCTGTCTTTAAAACTGAAAGTAATTTCTCCAAGTGTAGCATTAATAATAGACAATTAAGTAGCTTCATATCTTATCATGCTCAGCTTTGAAGCTTATGACCTTCTGTCCTTCAAGAAGCTTGATAAGTAAATGACTGACTTCTGATTGTAAGTAGAATCTTATTCATTCAACTTTATGGTAGTGAGTAACGTTTCTGTATTTTTTTTTTAATAATTTTTATTTTTCACATTAGCTTTTCCAGTCTAGTGTGAGCATTCCAAGTGATGCAATTCATGTACTGCCTTTCAGGTGGAATTGGATCACAAATAGTCTTGTAAGCCATGCAGAGATCATCTCATAGTCACCTATATGAAACATATTATGATGACAGTTCCAAACGCCTTTCTAAATAGCTAAAGATTTTACTTCCTGTGAATTTACCTGTATAAATTGTACCTTTACAAGTTATTTCAGGTGGCTAGGTTATCTGATGAAGTCGTGTCTTTCAAGACAAAAGCACTGATTTTGTTAAAGAATAAATTATTTGGCTACCACTTGTGGCATTGGACTTCTGTTTGTGATATTTTTATTTCAGGTGGCTTGTTTGAAGACTGCATAATATTGCACTGTACTGAAAATGGATGAGATCAGTGAGGTATAAAGTGGAACAAAGATGGCCAATTATACATGGCCTTTGGGATTAGATGGGCTGCTGAATATGCTTTCTTGTATTTGGCAAATACACTTTGATCTAAGGATGCACTGTTTTCTACCACTGTCCCAAAATGTTTAACAGATTTGTCATTTAAAAAAAAATGTTGATTTATTTTGTAATCATAATATATGTCCTTTTTACCAATACTCATAATGTGACAATTACTAAAATTAGAGGTGAGGGCATTACTACAGCATCAGGGGTGCACTTTGTCCATATCTTAGAGAACTTTGCATCTTCTATTGGAATGCTTATTTTACCTAGTCTGTAGTCATAAGAAAATTTCATTACCCATATCTAGTTTCTCACTTTTACATATGGCAAAAAAGCTGTATCATTGTCTTTTACCTTTTCTTTTTTTTTTTTTTTTGAGTTTTGCCTTCCAGATACATCAGTTTTGAGTTTACTGAATTGAATTTAATCTTTCACTCTTAAGATCATTCTTTAACTTAATTCCTTACAAGGTGTTTTATTCCTTTTAATCATTCCTGCTACACAGCAGTGTTTACGTTTGTCCTCTTAAAGTCAAATTCTTCTCTCCAGGCCTTCTGTAATGTTGCATGACACTAGATAGTATCAGCTGGAGTAATAATGCTCTTGGTACTCTACTGGGATTAATACTTACATTCACCTTAGTAAGCTCCATTTATTATGATTCAAATTGACATACTGTCTACAGAATACTGCCCGTGTTTTGCCAAAGCTATTAAATGTCTCCAGTATCATTTTATGTAGTACCATTTCAAATGACCTGGTAAAATCTAAGCTGGCCATATTTACAGCAAATGCCAAATGGAATGCCTTGTTTATGCAAGTAAAACATTTAGATTTGCTTGTGATTGTATTCACAGCGAGAATGCAGACTACTGTGGGTCTTTTGTCCTACAAGTTTCTAGATATTCCTAAAGTGTCTTTCAATGGAATGATTTCATATTTTCCCTACAACTTCTGGCTATTGCTTTACTCCCTGTATTGCCTATATAAATCATTTCTCCAGACTTCCCACCATTAGCAACATTAGTTTCCTCTTATAATTTCTTTAAAATAAGAACTCCATGAGACTGCATTATCTTATACACCATTTTATTTTGTTTCATAAAGGTCTTTCTATGCTTGTTCCTCAATGATAGAATAGACATCAGTCTCTGCTATTCCACTTATTACTACTAACTAGTTCTGGTAAATATTCATTCTTTTCATTTACGAATGCTGAGCAAAGTCTTAATTTTGAAGTTCTGTTTTTCTCACTGCTTTTTCTGCCAACATCCTGTATATGTTAAGCATCCATATCCCACCATTTGCCATTCATTTTCCCTTGTATATAAGTGTTACACAATGCCACAGTTATAGAAGGAATTGGCTGCCCATTCCTTTGCTCAGGCCTTTGCTTTTCTGACAACCTAGCTATTTTCTTCTACTGTCTTAATTAATATACAATCTTGTCTTCATCTTCCTCTGTCACCTTACACTTTCTAGCAACTGTTTTCCTTTCCCCTCGTTTAAGTGCTAATTTTATCTTTTTTTGCCAAAGTCTCAAGCAGGGTCACCCTCGGCTTATTATCTCCCCTGCGCAAGCAGTGAGATTAACCAGTGTAGAGGACATCATTCCACTGTGTGGGAATTTTTTACTATGGCATAATCTCCCCACCCTCTGTGCACTCATGCAATACATGCACACTGCAGCAGACAATGGAAGAGCCTCCCTTAGTGTGTGCCTTAGCCCCAGCTGTAGGGGAGCCAAGTCTATCAATGCCCCCCCCCCCCACCAGCTTCCATCCCTTTGAGCCTTGGCCTCAGTCAGAGCCCATTCAGTGATGTCTCAGCATATCTCTCCCCTCCAGGATAAGCATACCTATGCTCTCTGTCATTCTTTTAGTTGCATAAACCACTAAGCAAACTCAGCACACAAGGGCTGTAGTCAGGGCTTCATTACTGGTGTAAAACATGATTATATTTTCCGCTACATTGCTAGTGTATGTGTTTTCTAACTGACAAAACTGACACCAGTGTGGAAAATGAAATTAAGACTGGTGCAAATTAATTAACATGGCAACTAAACAATATCATATTGGTAACAAATCTCGTTCTGATTTGCTTTTAAAATGATTGCTAATATTAGTTAAGAATACATGATATTGGTTTTAAATTCTTAACAGTATAAGTGGAAAATGTGAAATCAGTATATTCCATCTAAGACGGCAAATGTGGTTACGCTAGGATGAATGAAACAAAATGTATTTCTTTTCTATTTTTTTTTCTGTTTGTGGCATGCTTATTTGTAATGTATGTTCTCCTACCAAACACTTTTGTGTGTCCAGGTGTTAAAGGACAGAGTAAGGGACTAGTTCTCAGAAAGGATGGCACCTTATTCCAAGACAACAGACAAGGATTTATTATTTATTTATTGGCATTTGATTACCTGGAAGTCCAACTGGGTAGGTGCCCATTTTCAGTGGAGGCCCAGGGTGAAAAGCTTTAAAGTATTATGAAAACATGTTAAGAATAATGATTTTACAATCTTCATAAATAATACAAGAACATCTACAGTTTCAAAAGTTATACATTGGTTAAAATATATATAACTTATATGGCAATGATTTTATATTTACAGAAATTTAGCCAGTTTACAGAAATTAAACTTAATTTAGTATAATATAAACAGAAACTGCAGTATTAAGTGAAAGAAAAAAAAACAGGGTTATGGCAAATTTAGATGCAGTCATGGGAGAGAAACTGATGGAAGTTAGTACGTGAGTGTAGAAGGGGGAATAAGGAGGTGTGAGGTATGAATAGGTACTTGTTCAGATTTATAGATGTAGATTATCCAGGAGATGAGCAAGAACAGAGCAGGGTTTTGGTGATGAAGGCTTTTAGAATGGTTTTAAAGAACTGGAGGGAGGGCAGTAACCTGATGGACATAGGTAAGGAATACCAGGACTTAGGAGCATTTTAAGAGTACAGGCCATGCCCAGCAGATTTAATAGGTTTGAGTGCAGAAACAATATTTTGGTGATTGGATCGTAATGACTGAGTGGAATCATAGTTGCCTAGAATGGTATCTAGTGCTGGATAAGGAGATGGATGCAGGATTATTTTATAGGTGGTAAGAAACTGTGCATATGTTAGTTTAGGGGGTGGCTGCATATTTAGCCACTTTATTATAGCATTGTTCAAGTTTTGCTTTTTCTGATACCTAGAGGTTACCAATAATGGGAACAGTATAAAACAGTAAGGCAAAGAGGTAAGTAGCAGCAAGTGTAGTTTTAGTTGTATTCGTGGGAAAGATTTTAGCCTGATAAAGCATCCCTAGTTTTCTTTTTTTTTTTTTTTGGTGAGTTTTTTATGCAATTTGTATATGCAGGTCGAATTTAAGATTATCATTCATTATCATCCCTATCATCCCCTTTATTAGAAAAGCTCACCCAGACTCTGCCACAACTTGCATAAGGGAAAAGTTAGTTGGTTTTTGCTTTCTTGTATTTTGTGCTGCTTTACTGTCTTTTTCTGTTTTGTATATATTATCATTCATTATTTTACATTGTGCTTTACTTGTATTCTGCCTTTAATTGCATATTTAAACTAGGAAGGAGACCACAGCTGTGTCTGTTGTGAGTCACACAGAAATTATTTTTTTCCTTACTCTCCCATCATATTGTTGTTGCTATTTTAAACTCAACTGCTTTTTAATTGCCTGGCCCTTACATATCTCATTCCTTCTCCTCTTCATTGGCTTTTATAAGTAAGCACAAACTTGTTGTTTTGTGAAATTACTCCCCCTCAACTATTTAAATTTATTGACCATCCCACTGTATTCTATACAACCAGAATACAAAGTGCCCACCCTTCCACTCGACCTTGTTCTTTTAAAATCAGTAGCTGTCACTTAGCTAAACCTTACGTTACCCCCTCTTTCATATCTAACTGCTTAATGCACACTGTAGCTCTTAGGATATTAGCCTATTTTTCCATGTTACCTTTAAAATCTGCCACATCTATTCCAAGACTACCAATTACTGGAGAGAGCACATTCTGCCTCTCATTAATCATCTTGGATTAGTGTTTATGTTTTGCTCCTGGTGAGAGAAGGAGCAGAGGAACATTATTTACTGGGGACTGCTGATCACCACAAAGCCTAATAACTGCTTCATAGGTGCTGGTTTGGAAAAAATAATCAGCCCCTGCCCAGTCTTGGACCAAGGACCCTGTTTACCATAGTCCAAGCAATATACCACTGCTCCATCAGATCTGTACTACTAAGCATTTTTTTTAATATATCACTCGATACAGGTATAGAATACTATGAAACAGACATTGTGGAACCAGCATGTTATAATATATAAATATACAAATATAGATGTGTATGGTGATAGATGCATATGAAAGGTGTATACATCAGATATATGTAGCTGCGCATACGGAATTACACATATAGAATATATACATATATATCATAAAACAATATAATATGTAAATATCAAACAAGAAATATACTGATATTTCAATAGTCATACATTAAAAAAAAAAAAAAAATATATATATATATATATATATATATATATATTATACATATATATAAATATATCTAAACAGAGATAAATATGTATTAACATAATATATACATATATATAAATATATATATATATATATATATATATATATATATATATATATTTACATATGAAAGGTGTATACATCAGATATATGTAGCTGTGCATACGGAATTACACATATAGAATATGTACATATATATCATAAAACAATATAATGTGCAAATATCAAACAAGAAATATACTGATATTTCAATAGTCATACATTAAAAAATATATAATATATATATATATATATATATATATATATATATATATATATATATACATATATGTATATATATATATATATATATATATATAGAGAGAGAGAGAGGCACACATATATATATATATATATATATATATATATACATACATAAACATATAAAGATATATATATATATATGCATACACAGACACACACACACACACACACACACACACATATATATATATATATATATATATATATATATATATATATATATATATCTGTGCATAACATGTACTGCAGTTATACCCAGCACCATACCTCTCCACCCCTAAGTGCAAGAGATCTGGACAAAGGCTGCCACATTGGGGGGGGGGGGGCAATGGACTAACACTAGGGACACGATGTATATCCTGCACATATAAATGTAGAATGTCGCTACAGGAAAAGGGTGTGTGTCAGCATACATGTTCAGAAGGATGTCGATTATGAAACTGTAATGTATGTCATCATATACTGACAGACATTCCCACATGATTAGGTTCATAGGTTCATAGATTTATACTAGGCTATCTGCCCTAAGGCATTTATAAGCCTAGCCCAAATTTTTGTGGCTTACGCCACCCCTTATATGAAAAAATACTGTGCCCATTAGTTTGTTGTGCCTCTGTCCAGCAGTGACACAGAGGTGATTCCCGGGGTAAACCTACGATCTCCCATCCACAGGTCAAGATTTCTCTTGAACAGAGCCAGCGAGGTGCTCTGCCTCACATGGACCGGGATTTTATTCCACAGCATAGGGAGTCTCTGAGTGATAAATCTATCCCTCCAGCACGTCCTATTTATATCTGTGCTAAGGTTTAAGTTGCTTGCTCTAGTGGTTTTGGTGGATTTGGATTTTTTGAGGTGGAGCATGTCCATTAATTCCGGGTTGGGCATGGCCTTGTATGTCAGGCACATGTCACCTCTGAGCAGATGGTATGCGACTGAATAGAGCTGGAGTTTCTTCAATCTGGCATATGACAGATTTTGGAGTCCCTTTATCCTTTTGGTGAGGAACTTTTGGGGTCTCTCCAATTGCTGCAGATGTCGGGTGAGATACATCCCGAATGGGGCATTGTACTCGATCATTGGTCTGATAAGTGAAGAGTACAGGGGAACAATGACCTCACTAGATCTGGATGTGAATCCCTTCATGATCAGGTGGGCAATGTAGAAGGTCTTTCTAACCACTTTAGCAACGTGAGTTTCAAAAGAAAGGCCACTGTCAACCTGGGTCCCCAGGTCCCTGATAACCTCTTCTGTGCTTAGTGGATTGCCACCTTTATGGTAGCTTGGGGTTACCTTGTTTTTCCCGAAGGGTATGACTATACATTTTTTGGCGTTTAACTTCAGGCCATGGCTCTGGCACCAGCTATCTGTTTCCGTGAGTCCCTTCTGAAGGATATCCGTGTCCAATGCACAGTGATTCACCACAGGAAGGAATAAAAGTATACTGTTTAACAGACTAGAAATATGAGCAATAAACGTGGACAGTCTGGAACAATCTGGCCAGTGACAGGTATGTTCAGAACAGCTTAGTGCAAGAAAGCACAACCAAGCCTGGCAAAGTGTGTGGGGGGGGGGGCATGAAAATGTGGACATATCTGACATACTGATATAGATGAGCTGACACATGTGACTCAGTAACACCCTCCTGTCTGTTCCAACATCTATTGAGTGGAATAGCACAAGTCCAAAACCTAGTGACTTCCCAGGAGTTAGTCATGTAAATCTTCACATCCCCCCACTGATGTGTCAGACACACACAACGCTTATGTGGGCCAGGCAACACTGCACATCTGCCAAATATCTGGACATAACATCACATTAGGGAAAATACACTGAGCTGCTAGCCATGTCACCAAGCAATATCCAAACTACAGGCAGACTGACACAACAAAAAAGCAATCTTCCTATGGGAGAATACACATGTAATAGTAAATATACCAGGCACTCCATGGATGTAACAGCACTGAGAAACAGACACCAGTGTGAAAGTGCATACCGTATAAGGAGTGTGTGAACCAAACTGTCAGCATGTTTGACACTCACACACTACCCCTACATATGCTGGCCCAATACACAGTGTAGTATGATGCTTGACTGTGTTATGGGGCATGTCACAGTCTTACCCTACAAAATTGTAACATCTGATAGAGCACCAGAAACTGAATCCGCATGCAAAGGCATGCAGAAAAGGAAACATAACACTTACATCTACCCCCCCCCCCCCAAGGAAATAACATATTCACAATGCACTGCTACACAATCCTGACAGTCTGTTAACAATAGCCAGACATACAAAGACCTCCCAGCTGTACACACTCCCAAAGAATGTCCAGGCCTTGTCATCATATATAAGGCATCTTACACGTAAAATGTCTGTCAGTCTGATACCTAACTGGGATGATATTACAAGTTACATCACTAAGTAATGATATACCATATCTCTATGCCTCTGACTACATCATATATGGAGAAAGTTTGACATACTCATGGACAGAGGCCTAAACACAGGTCCAGGATGGAGACATTGCTGTTATAAACTGAGAAAGTAGCTGGTGTAGGTCTAATCCTATCGCCCCTGTCGCACACAGTGCAAATGTGAACATCCCACACTCTGCTGTGTTCAATCCTATATCCTGCCTTTCTGTACAATCCCACGGTCTGCAACCAAAATAACGTAGACAGTCACACTACCCTCCTGTAGACTTTACATATCACTCTTAATGGTACTTGTCTGTCACAAATAACTCCTGACCCCCCTCCCCACCACACACAACCTGCCTGTACTCTCTCGTACACCTCTCCCCTACACTGCCCATGACTCTGAACTGGTATTCCCAAGTAGTTAGACCTATCCACCTTCCAAACTGTATGCTCTTCATTGTCACCATTCCTCTATCCCCCACCCCATTCACACACATGTATTCTTACTTAGTCCTGCTGACCATCATTCCTCCCCACTCTAAAACATAACCCCACCTCCCCAAGATCTCCACAACCTGTCCCCTAATCTCACTACAGACCACAATGTCATCTGCAAACTTTACAGTCAACAGGGGCCCCTGTCTGATCATGTCTGTCAACCTGTCCCTCACCACTGCAAATGTGAAAGGACACACAGCTGACCTCTGATGTACTCCCACCTTCATCTTAAATCCACCTGTCGTGTCAAAACCAGAAATCACTGTTGTCACACTAGCCTCCTACATATCTTGTGGTGTCTGACAGACTCCTCTGGCAACCCTGACCTCCACATACAATACCACAACTACTCTCCAGGCAGCGTGTCATATGCTCTTCGTAGGCGCACATAGACACAATGCAGCTGCATCTCAGACTCAGTGCAGAGCTCCATCAACACTTGTGGATCAACATTTGCATCTGTAATGCTCTTACCTGGCATGAAACCATACTGCAAATCATCAATCATCACCATGTTCTCAACCTAGCTGCCGCCACCCTTTACCATTACCTCATCCTGTGACTGATCAGTGTTATCCCTCACTTGTTACTACAGCTCTGCAGACCACCCTTGTTCAGATAAGCAGTACCCATATATATTCACCTACATCTCCCACATCCTCTCAATTTCCAAGATTACAGTAAACAATCCAGTTAAAAATACCACTGCCACATCTCAGAAACACCTCTAGGCATCCACAGGTATGTCACTTGGAACAACAGCCTTTCCACATTTAAACCTCCTCATAGCTATCTATGCATTCTCCTTGATAATCTGTTGCACCTTCTGATTAACCATACCCACCTCAGCCAACCTTCCCTCCCTCCTCCATTTTCCAAATGGAACAGGCCATCAAACCGATGTTTCCATATGTTCTAAACGCACTCTTATCTTGTATGTTTTACCCATATTCTTTCATCACCCTTTTGTGCTGCACATCTTTCCTAGCTATGTGCCTCTGTCTAGCCAATAGCTACAGGCCCTACAAACATTGCACACAACCCCAGACTCCACAACTGTATGTCAGACTCCACATCCACAGCCATGTCCAACACTCTCTTTGCCATGCACAACTCATGTCTACTCTATACATCTGTCTGTCAATCCCACTTATCTTTTGCCAATGCCATTCTCTGCATACTCCCCTGTACTTCTTCATTCCACCACCATGTGTAGGAGCAGTCACCATTTGGGTAGCATGTCAGCCTGTGTCTGACTGAGCACAGTAGGACAGAGGTGCATTAATGTAATGCTGAGTATGAGTACAAATAGGACACATCCACTGAGGGCAATTGGAAGGCCATCCCCACATATGTCTGTGGTCTCACAGGCAACTATCCAACCCACCCTGTAATTGAGGCCAGCCACAGCACACACACACACACACACACACACACACACACACACACACACACACACACACACACACACACACACACCATAGGTAAAGGTGACCAGCTTCGGACATGTTTAGGACACCCATCACCCCCATGGCTCAACATCAGTATAGAAGGATATGCACACCACATGCACCCCTACCATCACCATTAATCAGGTGCAAACTGCCTTCTTACACATAATGCTATGCATGTCCATACAATTCTGCTAGGTACTGGAGTATTATTTGATGTAATGTTGTGGCTACTGATACTCATTACTAGTGAGCTGTCTCTGTAAAGAACTATGGACAATCTATGATGTCCTGTGATGTGTTTTTCCCTGTTTATGTTTTTCAGGTATGATGCAGAGACTTCCAGCCTATGATGTCTAGGAGACAGCAGCCATAACTGAAGCCATCCTGGAACACTACCACATCCTCTTCAGTTGGGGTCTCCAACATCAGTGGGAGAGGACATCCCTCTGGGAAGACCTCACACAGACAGTGAACACCTTGGGGAACCATGGCTGCACGTACGAACAGTTCAGGCACAGAGCAACTGACCTGATTTGGTGTGCACGGCAAAGGGCTGCTGCAGTGGCAAAGAACCATTCCACTACTAATGGGGGGGGGGCAGCCTTGCTCCTTGCCAACCTTGGAATGGCCCACAGAGAACAACCACTACAAGATGTAGCTGTCATGTAGGTGGGTGCCACCCAGGAAACCAGTGAGGAACATCCAGGTAAGGCAAAAGTCCACATCAATGTACTGAGGTTACATTTCAACTGTGTAGTAAAAGTCTTTAGATGAAGATGTCATCGCAAAGTAGAGCACTAGGTAGGGTTTAGTAATGCACACATGTGCCTATTTCAGGTGAAGAATAGCAAATAGTGTAATATCATAGTGTAGACTACCTGTGCATACATGCAACATTGCTCCTGGACCAATGGCTTTTGTGAAGCTGCTGACAATACCGCTCCCTCACATTACCTAGGTACCTCTCATCAACACGAGGCTCAGCAGCCTGAGGCTGGTAAGCAATAGATCTTCCTGTTGTGGCTTACCAGTACCCCAGGCATTTTAAGGTCATGCATGTTATAGTCAGCAAATTGCATGTATCTGCAAGATCACCTGTGGTGGGGTTCACTGCATGATATCACAGGGGCCTTTTTGCATGAGATGTCACATATCGGTAGCATAACTCACAAACCTGTTATTGTAGGACATCTGGATAATGATTTCCAAAATGTGGGGACAAACTGTCAATAGTTGGGACATGTTGTATAGAGTAATGTGAGACAGTGTATATAAAAGGTGTACACACATGTCACAATGCCAAGTATGTGTGAGATATGACAATGTGAGCACAATACACAAGACCAAAGCCATGTAACCTGTCATGTGACCTATAATCCGTACAATGCAAATGTGAAACATACAATTCTGTTAGGGGAACATGTATGTGGACTGGAAACAGTCCAGGAAGCTAGATGCATATGTGTGGACAGGAGGAAGCTCATACAGGGGTATATCAGTGTGTGATACAACCACAGCAGTTGATCAGATTAGGTACACACCTGCCATCAGTCATGGACTCCTGCAGTACCTGCATATAACAGTCAGCTCACATACCAGGATTATCCCAACACAGACCCCACAGTTGCCTGCTACAGCAAAACCCATGGTTCGCATACAGCCTAACATGCTGCAAAGGGATTGAACGCTATGGACACATACACACAGCATTGCATATGCCATGGAACACAGTGCAGATAGTCATAAAAAGGTGTACAAGAGATGGTGCAACAGTGACATTTGAAGAAGTGGATATCCCTGCACATATGTTGGGAAAATCATCCCAGAGATGTCCAGGGAGGCTGTCAGGAGCCATAAAGCAACAGTGAAGGGGTATCAGGCATCTCTGGAAAGTACTGGGTGTGTAATACATGCGACAATAGTCTTCCATGGACTCTACATGTCTTCAGTATAGGGTGTGTTTTGACGATGGCAGCTGTTCCTCACAACACACAATAGCCAGTTCTGGGCAACGTCTGGACAACAATACATCAACTTTTCAAAATACATTTGTGGAAATGTGTGAAGGTGTTATGAGACCAGGGTTGAACTCTCTATGTGTACAATTTGGTCATGTTAGTCTGTTACAGTAACAGCACTGCACAACAGCAGAACAGCACTACACACAAAGTAAGCAGGATGATGGCAGTGTCCTGCTTTGGGTTTGCTGTCCACCAGCTTGAACTGGGGCTGTAGCCAGTTTGGATTGTATTATGACCACTTCCAAACACCAGTCCCTTGTGGCTATGATCTGTCTGGTGTCTGCCACATAGCTGTGGATGGGGAGGTATCACAACATTGCACACAACAATGGGCCACACCGTACATCCAAATGAACAAAAGGATGGATTCACAAGAACACAATCAACAGTCTGCTGTGGCTAACCTACATATGAAACACAGTCTGTGTGTTGACCTGACAAGTGATGTGCACAGGGGATGGCCTTGCAATCGGCAGATCTGGAGTTGTTTGTCAAGGACAAGTTTGCAAACATTGCCATGTTGAGATGTGGCATGCTGAGAAACACCACCCCAAGAGGACTGACTACTGTACTGAGAGCAGCAGGTGCTTTACTAAAGTATTGGTTTACGGGTGTGCACACCTTCTGCAAGCCAGCTCTTGTAATATTAACATGTATGATATGCCAACTCTGCCTGATGTGTATGTTTCTCATTCAGAATGCATAGGTTACATGTCATACGAAATGGTAAATGTCATGGCAATATTCATGTGGTCTCCCCTTGCATGCTAAGAGGGGCGTGTACATTTACTATATCCACTGCCAGTTTGTGAAGTTGTTTGAGGAAATGCCCTTGTTTTCACATACATGTATTGCAGGTTTTGACAACTGGAAAACACAGTATGACATTAAACGTAGGGTCACCAATCCACTGGTCAAACCAGCAATGTAGTAGACCAACATAGGAGGCATGTGCAACAGACAAGAAGTATGACCCACATATTGAAATAGTTGTGAAAACTCTGTACAGTTTGTAGTTATGTTCCCTAGGTTTTGCCACAGTGTTATACATGTGAACAGCACTGATATCTACATGGGTGTAGTGTGTTCTAGGTGAAGGCTCAGCACCTACTAAAGACACTCACACATTCCAGTGTTGTAAAGTAGTAGTAAAACTAAGTTAAAAGGTATGCACTGCATGATGTTGAGGGCCTGTCTAAAGTGTGTCTGTTGTGGTCTGGGTGTGTGTCATGACTGTCACCCTCTGCCTAATGTGAGGGCTGTGTAATGCCTGTGGGACATCTTGTGTGTGTGTGAGTTTGTGTGTGTGTGTGTGTGTGTGTGTGTGTGTGTGTGTGTGTGTGTGTGTGTGTGTGTGTGTGTGTGTGTGTGAGTGTGTGTGTATGAGTGTGTGACAGTGAGTATGTGAGAGTGTGTGTATATGATAGCAAACTGTATAATGATGTTAGTAATGTACACATCTTGTCTTTTCCTCACAGGTGGGCATGATTGTCCCAGTCCCTCTCGCTATACAGGTGATGTTAGCTTGTTTGGCGACTTTGACCATGATGGCAACCATAGTGGGGCACAGGTGGGGTTGTCATGGGCTGCAGCTGTGTCACTGGTTGGCATTCCGCCTTTATCAACCCCATCCCTGCACATGGTCAAAATGCCCACACATTCCCAGTCACCAGTGGTCACAAGTGAAGGACAGCTGGGTGCAGGCACAGGACATTCAAGTGTGGAGACTATGGCAAGTGAGCAGCCAACCACTAGCCATAGCCAGACTGCTGGTGAAATCACACACAGGCAGACAAGCAGGAGTGGTCGAAGGAGGATTGCTGCCCATACAGCCCACATAGCAAGTGCCAATGCAGCAGTTACCAGGCACATGTTTTGGGCTGTAATGGATGCACAGGCACGTAATGAATGGAACATCAAACAACTGCATAGGGTTGTGGCAGACCATCCCCTGGTGCTCATGGCTGTCTCCAGGATCTTGTTGCAGCCAGGCATGAGGGCAGCAAGATCATGGATAGACAGTTGGGTGAGATCAGGGCACTCATCAGTCATGGAATATCTGTGCTTGAATGTTTGGCAGGAGAGAGGCAGCAGCCGCATGGATGTAGCTCAGCACCACAATCAGCTGGGGGTCCATGTGGCTATCCACCATCATGCTCCCGTAGTGGCAGTGACACTAGCAATACTGAGGGTGCTGTGCTATCCATGCCATGATGTAGCAGGCCATGGGCATGTGGTCCTGGCCGGTCCCAACATGATCGCGGTTCCAGCAGACATCAGTCACCATCAGGGGGTAGTACTGCCTCAGACCATGGGCCTGGTTGTGCTAGTCAGACCCATGGCAGGCCCAGTTCTTGTGTCCATGGCTGGAGTTGGTGAACTGTACACCCTGCCATGTAAGGCCCACAGCTGTCTACAAAAATCAGTGTAGGGAAGCCACATGGTGTGACTGTGTGCAGGCAGACACAAACACACATATAATCAGGAAAGGGGTCACCTCCACACACATGCACCAAACATGCATAGGCCATATCATTCCCACACCCCAAACACACACCCATAATGTCAACAGAATGGCACAGCCTAGGCCTCAGCAAACCTGCACAACACCCTGTGCATATGATGAAACCTGTGCCAGATCCCTGTCATTCACACTATCAATGCAGGGACATGCAACTCCTTGTCTGATGCACAGGGTGACTATACTGAATTATAGCTATGTAATGTTATGTAAGGTGCTATCATCTGGCATGGATAAGGGGTACACCTCAGAGTGTGTGTACAGTTTTGGCCATTGTGCATTCTTGCCATTAGTAATGTTGAGTGAATGTGTTCTTAAAGTCTGTATATTGTTTGTGTCCTAGGTGTCTGTGTGTCACCAAGATGTGAGCCTGCAGGAATTCCAAGGGTATGGCAGTGTCATAACACATCAATCATGTCATGGGCAAGGTACAGTTCTATCCGCTCAGATTTCCAAAGTCTGTGTAACAGTGAATGCATATGTCTCACAGCTTAGTGCCAAGTCTTGTATATAGGTATGTGGTGACTGACATATTCTGTTGTACAGTAGAGAATAATCAGTGTAGTGGGTTGAACACACTTACATTTGGTGATAACCACACCCCCAGGGGATATTGCAATGACCAAACACAGAGATTACTATTCACACGCACGCGCACACACACACACACACACACACACACACACACACACACACACACACACACACACACACACACACACACACACACACACACACACACACACACACACACACACACACACACACACACACACACAATTGCCAGTACTGGTATCCATAGTTACATAGAGGCATATGTGTGGTTGTTGTGAATAGCAATGAAGGTTGTACAGCTGCTTATAAGTGCCTTAATAATTCTGTATCCAGCAGCCCTTGTTCTGCCCAGCAACAAAATTATCAGCCCTTGCATAGCTTGAACCAAGAACCATGCACACCACAGCCACAGCAATTTACCACTAAGCCATCTGAGCTGTAAACATGTTTGATGTTTATTCAAACATATGCAGCAGAGTCACTAAACAGTGGGGAAAATGTGTATATAAATATATATATATATATATATATATATATATATATATATATATATATATATATATATATATATATATATACATATACATATATTTATTTATTCAATTTTATTTTACATTTGTTGACCGGGATAGTACGACTGGATATATATCCATTTTCAGCGGCGGCCTGGGGAGAAAAACTTCAAGATAATAATAAACATTGAACATTTAGTAAATGCTAGTTTCAAGCAGATTACAGTCAAAAGCAATACCAGCATTTAGCACATACAGTACTAACTTATTATAAAACACTCTACAAAATTAACATTATTTTCAAAGTCATACATACATAACATTACATTCAGGTTTAAGACACACTGAGCAGCAGTTATACAATCGACACTTCCTGAAATGGTGTGGTAGAAAAAGTTAGAAGTAGTTAAAGGTAAGGCACCCAAGTAATAGAGAGGGGTTAGTGCAAGGACATAACCAATGAGTTTTGAAGTATTTCTTGAGTTTGTTTTTGAATCGAGTTAGTGAGGGTTCTAGGGTCAAGTCAGCTGGGAGTCTGATCCAGGTTTTTTCCAACAGAGTTGGCAAACAGAGACCCCCAGCTGAGTAGTTGGATTTGTATGTTTGAACTAGGAATCTAGTAGATGATCACAGTGGCCAGGTGCTGGTGTAGGGGCTGATAATATTTTTTAGTGCAGGTGTATTTTGTGGTTGGTAAAGAACTTTATGTGCCACTATTAGCTGGTTAAACTGCAGTAGGCAAGGCAGTTCAAGCCATCCTAGGTGATTTAGTTTGTGACAGTGGTGTGTCCGATAGGCTGTGCCAGTAACAAATCTGGCAATGTGGTTAAAGCAGGATGATAGTTTACTAATATCTGTTTTGTTTAAGTTGGAGAATAGAGTTGAGGCGTAGAGAAGAGTTGATAGTAGATGGGAATGGGCAATTGCAGTTCTAGCAAGTGGGGTAAGAAAAGGTGTGATTCTGTAAAGACAGCCGAGTTTTTTATTAATGGTTTTGATAGTTTGATTGATATGCGCATACAACTTCAGGTTGTTATCAACTATTACACCCAGTAGTTTAGTTTGGGCTTCTGGGGAGATGATAGTGCCTTTGCTAGTGGTTATGCTGAAGGATGGCAGGGGGGTCATGCATGTGGGGGATTGAGGAGCAGCTTAGTTTTGTTGGGGTTTAGGATTACATGCTGATTGGAGAGCCATTTTCCCACTGTATTGAAGGTATTTTGGGTTAAGGTGAGTAGAGTAGCTGGTGAGGTGTCAGAACAAATCAAGGTGGAGTCATCCACATATTGAATGCAGGTAGCATGTGGGATGACACATATGTATATATAAAGGACAAAAGCGTGCTCAATTACTGGTTCTGGTGGTGTTGTTGCCACTATATATATATATATATATATATATATATATATATATATATATATATATATATGTATATATATATATATATATAAATATATGTATATACATATATATTTATATATGTGTGTGTGTATATATGTATATATATATATATATATATATATATACACACACACACACACACACACACACACACATATATATATATATATATATATATATATATATATGTATTCCCCCACCATGGAACTTGTTTTAATAAGGTGTTCCTATGTCACCTTCCCCTGAAAAACTTGAAAACGCATATAGGGTCATTCCAGAAATAACAACAAATATGGAAGACTTTCACCACCACATAACTTGTTTTAATAAAGTGTTCCTACCTCACCTACCCCTGAAAGGCTTGTAAAAGCATATAGGGTCATTCCAGGAATAACAAGTACGGAAGACTTTCCCCACCACAGAACTTGTTTTAATAAGATGTTCCTACCTCACCTCCCCCTGAAAGGCTTGAAAATGCATATAGGGTCATTCTGGGAATAACAAGTACAGAAGACTTTTCCCCACCATGGAACTTGTTTTAATAAGGTCAATATCCACTAAAATACCTTGCCACCTGTAAACCTAACAAACTGGGTCCAAAAAAGCACTGGTGAATGTCCCCATAACTCCCGCTTGTAGTCTGTTTATGCTGATAAGCATTAATTCGGAAGGGTTAGACTTTCCTGTAGCCTTTTTTCTTCCCCAATTAAGGTAAAAACAGTGTGCTTTCTACTGTTCAACAGATGAGCGTAGTGTGCCCTGCACCTCCAAACAGTGCATGTCTCAATAAACTAAGTGAAACAAGCATGCAACAAAAGGGAATTGGAAAATGGGCTCTCTGCAATGTAAATTGAGAAGCAGGCAGGGAACTGTGTTAGGGTTGCCACCCCTCTGTTTTTTTCTGGACTATCCAGAAATCAAACTGATTCTCTGGCAGTCCGGAAAACACTGTACGGACTCCGGTATTCTGCTTCAAAAAGGAAGCAGACTATCGGAGTTTGTAAATCGGCTGATTTACTATGCTTTTTTTACAGAAAAGCATAGTAAATCAGCCGAAAGCAGGTGGCAGGAATGAAAAAATAAGGCGTTCCCTGCTGAGTGACGTCATCGCGACATCACAAAATGGGTGGAATGTGGGCTTGAGAAGGGGTGTGGTGGGATGGGTTACTGGTGATGCCAGGGGTGTGGCTTTACTCCGGTTTAAGCCACGAAGGAAGGTGGCAACCCTAAACTGTGTAGTTTTTAACAGTAGGGCCTAGGAACAGAGTACTGGGCATATAAAAAGAAATAAAAAAGCATGCTTGTAACTCATTTAACACTAGGACTTAGGAACTTAGTATTGGGCATATAAAAAGAAACAAAAAAGTGTGCTTGTAACTCATACCTGCACATGCTGCCTCTAGGCATCTGCTTTACTGGTTTAGCCTGGTTTAGCCCTTCACCTCCTCCTCTCTCACATAATCAGGGGTTACATAATCACCTACCTGATAAGCCATTTTCAAATTAATCAGCGCATCTGGTCCCAGTCGGTTGAGGTATGTTCACATACTTATGTATTTAATTCTTGTTTCTTTATCTGAGCTCAATGTACTAACTGTTTACTGCATTTACCCACAAACTGAAACCTTGATGAATTAAGGCATGTTTATTGGTACGGGCTGCTACAAATTACTCACAAACTGCTGTTGATATTGTATCCATTTATTGTCGTTTGCATTGACTTAGTGATCTGTCCTGGGTAGGTTAGCATTGATAAGTGACAGAAATAATGAACAACTAGTGTAGCATTGATAAGGGACAGAAATAATGAATATTAACTGAGCCCTTAAGGCAGATATATAGGAAAGAGTGCTGCTGTTTGTTAATACTAAAAGGTGCACGTGGACTTGTGTGATAATCATGTACACTGAATTTTGAATGCATTACCTCTGTTCTTGGTATAGTACTAATAATCATATTCCCTCTCTGGGTGTTCCTACCTCACCTCCCCCTGAAAGGCTTGTAAAAGCATATAGGGTCATTCTGGGAATAACAACAAGTACAGAAGACTTTCCCCTACCACAGAACTTGTTTTAATAAGGTGTTCCTACCTCACCGCCCCCTGATAGGCTTGTAAAAGCATACAGAGTCATTCTGGGAATAACAGCATGTATGGAAGACTTTCCCCCACCACGGAACTTGTTTTAATAAGATGTTCCTACCTCTACTCCCCCTGAAAGGCTTGTAAAAGCATATAGGGTCATTCCAGGAAAAACACCAAGTACAGAAGACTTTCCCCACCACGGAACTTGTTTTAATAAGGTGTTCCTACCTCCCACCCCCCGAAAGGCTTGTAAAAGCATATAGGGCCATTCCAGGAATAACAACAAGTACGGAAGACTTTCTGTTCGATTCATGGCTGGAGTGCCTTCTGCGTGGAGTCTGCATGTCCTCCCCACGGTCGAGTGGCCTTCGAAAGACAAGCATGAATGGCCGTGCCTTCACTGATGGTTGGGCATCGGGCTGGCAACTCAGCACCATATAAAATCTACTGCCAATAATTAGCAGACCGGAGTTCTGTTGTGGCGACCCCTAACCAGGAAAATCCAAAAAGACAAACAACAACGGAAGACATTCCCCACCACATAACTTGTTTTAATAAGGGGGTCCTACCTCACCTCCCCCTGAAAGGCTTGTAGAGGCATATAGGGTCATTCCGGGAATAACAACAAGTACGGAAGACTTTCCCCACCACATAACTTGTTTTAATAAGGGGGTCCTACCTCACCTCCCCCTGAAAGGCTTGTAAAAGCATATAGGGTCATTCCAGGAATAACAACAAATAGGGAAGACTTTCCCCACTACGGAACTTGTTTTAATAAGGTGTTCCTACCTCACCTCCTCCTGAAAGGCTTGTAAAAGCATATGGGATCATTCCGGGAATAACAACAAGTACAGAAAACTTTCCCCACCGTGGAACTTGTTATAATAAGGGGTTCCTACCTGACCTCCCCTTGAAAGGCTTGTAAAAGCATATAGGGTCATTCTGGGAATAACAACAAGTACGGAAGACTTTTCCCTACCATGGAACTTGTTTTAATAAGGTCAATATCCACTAAAATGCCTTGCCACCTGTAAACCTAAGAAACTGGGTCCAAAAAAGCACTGGAGAATGTTCCCATAACTCCCGCTTGTAATCTGTTTATGCTGATAAGCATTATGTTGGAAGGCTTAGACTTTCCTGTAGCCTTCTTTCTTCCCCAATTAAGATAAAAACTAGTGCCTTCTACTATTCAATCAGATGGGTGTAGTGTGCTCTGCACCTCCAAACAGTGCATGTCTCAATAAACTAAGTGAAACAAGCATGCTACAAAAGGGAATTGGAAAATGGGCTCTCTGCATTGTAAACTGAGAAGCAGGCAGGGAACCGTGCAGTTTTTAACAGTAGGGCCTAGAAACAAGAGTATTGGGCATATAAAAAGAAACAAAAAAGTTTCCTTGTAACTCATTTAACAGTAGGGCTTAGGAACAGAGTATTGGACATATAAAAAGAAACAAAAAAGTGTGCTTGTAACTTATACCTGCACATGCTGTCTCTAGGCATCTGCTTTACTGGTTTAGCCCCACTCTGCTCGCTTCGCTTGCTCCACGCCCCATCCTGCCCACATATCCCACCTGCGCCCAGTAGTACTACATTTATAGTACCACTGGCATGCCCCCTTAAATAGCTAGCCAACTACATGTGCTCTTAGAACCCAGCAAACTCCTAGCACAATAATACACCCTTTATCCACCCCGCTATCCATAGTTACCCACCCATATGTATTCTATTGTCTCTAATCTTTTATCCACTGCATACACTCCATACAGACCCCACCCTAGTAATGTACTATGACTACAGCTAAAATACTAATGCTGCAACCCTTAGTACCCCTACTGTTCATTCATTATCACCTAAGCTCCTATGAATATGTACAGCATCTTGAAATCCAATACCCAAACTCTCAGACACCAACCCATCATTTAATGTTTATCCACCACATAACCACCCCCTCTCCTAATTCCTCACCCCACAGTTACCATCACCTGACTAAATAACCCTACATTAGCTTAAAAACCAAAAGTTAAAAAATCATAAACAAATTTTTAAAACTCATAAGCAACTTAAAAATTAATCTTAAGAAGGATGGAGACATCCACCCCAACCCTGGCCCATCCACAACAGTACACCCAAGCACACTATCTAACAACCCAATGTGTACTACCCAGATTGATAGACTTACAAACTTATTTCTGTTCTGTCATCTCAACATCAGAAGCCTAAACAACAAGATCCATAGCCTACATGGACTCTTAGCTGTTCACTCCCTTGATATCCTCTGCCTCATAGAAACCTGGCTAAAACCAATAACCAAAGATAATGAAATAACCCCCCCCCCCACCACCACAGTACAACATCCTTAGACTGGACTGGATCTCCAGGAAAGGTGGTGGGGTAACTGTACTACACAAGTCTACCCTAACAATAACAACTGACACCCAACAGCCACCCCAGTTCGGCAATGCAGAAAAGCTCATCACCAAACTAATAATAAACAAAAATAAATGCAGATACATTGTCTGCATTTATATTCCACCCAGCAAGAATGATAATACTCTAGAAAACATCTTACATTGGCTAGCATCTAACTATCCCCAAGAAACCATTGTCGTGGGGGACTTTAACATTGATTGGAACATCTGTTCCTCTGAAACTCCCTCCATCCATTTAAACTTCCACGGGTTTACTCAGATCATTGCCACCCCCACCAAATTTAGCAAAAATAGAGTCAAAGATAGTATCCTTGATTGGATAATTATTAACAGCCACCCCCAAAAGTACAAGTCAGGTACATTACCCAATGATCTAAGTGATCACTGCCATACCTACATTATTAGGCTCAAAGCCGACATACCCAACCAGCCCACCTACAAACCTATAAGAAACGTCAGGAATTTAACCTTGACAACTTCCAAAATGAACTCAAAGCATGTAATTGGAATGTCTTGAAATGACTCCCATTACAAGAAGCAGGTGAGTACTTCAATACTAGATTTCTGGCTATCTTTTACCACCATGCTCCTACCCTTACCATCCATGTAAAAGCCACAGTTGCACCATGGCTATCTAAAGAAACAAAAACCAAAATTAAACTAAGAAACAATGCCTGGGCCAGTTGGCATGTTACCAAAGCCCCTATGGACCAAGTAAGATACCAGCAGCTAAGGAATCAGACCAATAAATCTGTCATTCTAGACAAAAAAAAATTACTACACCCTCCTACAACAAAAATATCAGCTAAAACCTCAAAAGTTCTGGGCTGTTATTAACAATCTTCTCCACCCAGGCCGTTCCTCCAGTCCTACCCCATCACCTGCCCTTGATAAACCCCCTCTAGAAAATGCAAACAGCTTCAACTCCTTCTTTACTGAAACTATCCATTCTCTAGCTACCCATCTCACTCCACTGGACACAAACACCAGCTCTGGCACATCTAGCCCTGATCCACCCAGCACCCAACCCACCTTTACCTTTCAAACCGTACCTACCAACCTGATCCGGACCTTACTCAAAAAGCTAAAACCCACTACACTAGCTGCCGACCACCTCCCAGCTGAATATGTTCAAAAAGCAGATGATGCCATAGTACTTCCCATTTCTATTCTGATCAAGAGATCCATCTCTGAAGGATCCATCCCAGCAATATGGACAATATCACGTTACACCTCTCCATAAAGGAGGAAGTTCCACAGAATTATCTAACTTTAAACCTATAGCCATTCTTTCACCACTAGCTAAAATCATGGAAAGATGCATACACAAACAAATCATGCACTTTCTTATTCAAAACAGAAAGTTTACCGACTCTCAGCACGGCTTTTGGCCTTTCCACAGTACCACCACAGCTCATCTATCTTTTTCTAATGTCATCAGTCTTCATTGTAACAACAACAAACTATCTTCAGCACTCTTTCTAGATCTCTCAAAAGCTTTCAATATGGTCAACCATCAGCTACTGCTCAATACCCTACAAACCATCGGTTTACACCAACACGCAATACAATGGTTTCACTCCTATCTAAACGGTAGACAGCAGGCTGTCTTATGGTAGAGCAAACTGTCATCCCAACTTCCTCTAACCCTAGGTGTCCCACAAGGGTCCATACTAGGTCCCCCTCTCTTCTCAATCTTTATCAATGATCTGCACATCACCATCCAAGGAGCCAACTGAATCCAGCATGCAGATGACTCAATGGTAATATGCTCCACCTCCTCTCCTATAAAACTTCTAACCCTCACCCAGACCACTTTCAGCATGGTAGAAACATGGCTAGCTAATAGCTGCCTCCTTCTAAATCCTAACAAAACCAAGCTACTACTTTTCTCCCCTAACCGTAGAATTTCTCCTCCTTTCTTCAACATCAAATCTAGCAAGGACACCATTATCTCCCCTGATGACCATACAAAGCTTCTAGGTGTAATAATAGACAACAACCTTGAATTTGATAAACATGTCAATCACACTATTAAGTCCGTCAACAAAAAGCTTGGCTCCCTGTACAAAGCCAAACCTTTCCTCACCCCCCTAGCTAGGGTAGCTATTGCAAGATCAAACCTCCTCTCTACCCTTATGTTTGCCTCTC